>NC_057798.1:284302922-284575966 GCF_018294505.1 Triticum aestivum
AGCTCCACATATATTTGCCTTATCCATTCCTATGAGCTTAAATAGTCTTGATCGCGTGGGTGTGAGATTGCTGAGTCCCTGTGGCTCACAGATACTACTACTCCAGATGCAGGTCCAGGTGTTTCCGCTCCAGTTGACGATTACGAGCTCAGGTGGGAGTTCGACGAGGACTCTCAGCGTTACTACGTGTCCTTTCCAGATGATCAGTAGTGGTGCCTAGTTGGGGTTATCGATTCAGGACCTTGTCGCATGTTGGGGGTCTTTTCTATTTTGGCGCCGTAGTCGGGCCATGAGTGTTTGTTTGATGGATGTTATTTATGTACTCTGATGTGACGTGGCGAGTGTAAGCCAACTATGTTATCTCCCCCTTTTATTATGTATTACATGGGATGTTGTAATGATTGCCTGACTTGCGACATTGCTTTCAATGCGGTTATGCCTCTAAGTCGTGCCTCGACACGTGGGAGCTATAGCCGCATCGAGGGCGTTACAGATGGTCTGGAAGGAGAGGGTGAAGAAGCAGCTAGCCCTCTCCTCATTGATTTACATGGCTCCGATGACCCAATGCCGGTGCAAGAAGGAGAGGGTGAAGAAGTAGACCGTGAGGACGGCTCCGGTGATCACCAAACCGAGTCCGGCCAGGTATATATATTAGTTAAGCCTGTGCTGACTAGCTAATTGATGCATTCATTGTTTTGGTATGTACACATATTAATTAACTCTCGTCTTTGTTCTTTTTTCTAGCCCTCCGGATCGAGCACAACTTCGGTAAAGAGACGAAGCCCGAAGAAAAAGTTGAGCTCGGATGAAAAGTTTGAGATCATACAAATCGCGCGCGACGGCCAACCGATTGAACCCTACCGGACAAAGAAGGCATTTGTTGCTCAGTGTGGGGTTCTGGTTAGGGACAAGATCCTGATCAGCATCCAGCAATGGTATAAGCCTAAGAACGAAGACCCTGAGGTGTCTTATGTCAATGAGATGCAGAAAAAGAATCTTTGGACAGAGCTGAAGTCAAATTTCACCCTACCGCCGGAGGATGATCCGGAGAAGCCAGTTATAGAGCCATTAATCAAGTCTTTTGCTCTGAGGAAGATGGCAGACCTATTCAGGAATTGGAAGAAAGACCTCAATAAGTATGTCGAAAAAAATGAGACACCAGAATTCATTGGCAAATATGAGAAGATCAGAGATGACTGGCCCGCATTTGTGGCCCACAAGACATCGGAAAAGAGTAAGAAAATGTCGGCGACAAACAAGAGAATGCTGAGAAGAAGAAGCTTCACCATCGCACGGGGTCAGGTGGCTACCTCGTAGCCCAGCCTAAGTGGGCCAAGGCTGAGAATGATCTGCTTGATAAAGGGATCGAACCAGAGACAATGAACTGGCCAGAACGTTGCCGGACTTGGTTCTTTGGGGCCGGCGGATACTTGGACCCTATAACAGGGAAGTGCATTTGGACGGAGGAACAATTGGACATACCAGTCAAGAAGCTTCAGCAATATATCGAAGCAGCGCAGCAAGGGACGTTCGTTCCAGACAGGGAGAAGGACGAGCTCACAATGGCCCTCGGCAATCCTGAGCACCCTGGACGGACACGAGGCACGCCAGGCTCCGTTTCGTGGAAGGCTGGATTTCCGTACGCAGGGGGTTACAAAACCCACGAGAGGAGGAAGAAACTGGAGCAGAGCCAACTGCAGTCGCTGCACGGAAGGGTAATGGGGCTAGAGGAACGAGAAGCAGATCGTAGCAAACGACCTGCCGAAGCTTCCCCCGAAGCTACCCCGCCATCTCAGCGGAAAAGCAGCATGGCTTCCACCGAGCTGCTTCAGCCAGAGCATGCCTTGACGGCTCCTGCCAGATATCCCGTGGATGCTATCACGGATGCTGAAAATTGCCACCTTATGGCGCAATGGAGCAATTTGAAGGTCAAGGCGGCTGTTGGCTCTGTTTATCCTACTAAACCCGACTCAACTTGTCACTGCCGGCCGATTCCAGAAGGATATGCTAAGGTGATGGTCGATGAAATAACGGAGGGATTTGAGGACCTCCGACTTTCCACCCTACCGGTGAAGGGGAGTATCGGCTGGGTTCTGCTCTGAAGACTCCATGCCTATGTCGGAAGGATCTCATCAACCTTCCGATTTGGACGCCTCCGCCTCCTCCTCCTCCTCCGGCGAGCCAGGGCACTCCGCCTCCTCCACCGGCGAGTGATGATTAGGGCACTCGGCCCGCTCCTTCTCCGGCGCGTGGCGGCACTCCGCCTCCTTCTCCGCTGGCGCCGGCGCGCCCGAGCAACCAGCCTCCTCCTTCTCCGCCTCGTCATCAAGGGCGGAAGAGACCCGCCGCCGCTCCGGCTTCTACGGCGCGTCGCAGTCCTTCTCGTAAGCAAGGAAAGAAGACATCCGCTCCGTCTACTCTGCCGACGTCTAGCAGTACAGCCAAAGGCGGGAGGAGATATAGATTCGGTCCTTCTCTGAAGACTCCAGAGAAGTTACCGTACGAGAGGAGCGAGGAGGAAAACGCGAAGATCGCGCAAACCGAAGTGGATGACTGGTTTCAAGGGTTGAAAGCAAAGAGACATCCACCTCCGGAGGAGAAGGTAGATCCGATGAAAGGAAAGCGCACTCTGGCTGCCCTGACAAAACCACCCAAGTCTCCACCGAAAGGCAACTATGAGCGCATTATTGGAAAGGCATTTGCCGAAGCGGAGAGGTCGGGAAGTACTAAAAGTGATCAAAGGATGAAAGAACGACGAGCTGGGAAACAAATTGCCCAGCTCGGCGAACAAGCGAAGCAATCGTGCCCCCCCGCTCAAGGTGCCTGCTAGCGACATCGTCGATCCGAGGATGGTGCACGGTTATGGCAATCCTGCAGATTACCTGCCCGACGATGTACATTATGATATCTTGGAGGTGCAGATACAAAGATACGAGTACGGGAAGCCTCTCGTCAAAGATGAAAGTTCTCTATCAACGATGATGCAAAGATTGCATGATTGGTACATGAAAACCTGCAAAGAGTCTGAGGGGAGGAGTACTTTGTATGTGAGAGTTAAAAAGGAGCATGACCTCCTTGGAATTGAACTGTTGCCTATTCCATTTGAGGAGTTCTATCAGTTTTTCAATCAATTGGCCATCGATAAAGCAACGGTCACCTCCTACTGTCTGTAAGTAGTACTACTTCCGTCATTAAGTCTCTCTATATAACTTAGCCCTTTCATTTGCATGTATTTATAATTATCCCCACTATATTATGCAGATCGAAGATTGCCGAATTGAAGAAAAGACAAGTGGGAGATATTGGGTTCATTAACACGTATCTCATAGATGCAACTGAGGTTCAATATCGTGCCCAAGAAACCGAGGCCAACTTGCTACGATCATTGGAAATAAATGAACACAAAGATATAATACTCTTTCCTTACAACTTCAAGTGAGTGTTACTGTCTTGTGGCATATTCGGTTTCCTTATTAGTCCAGGTTATAGTAATGTAATATTGATGAGTTATGCATGTGTGCGCAGCTACCACTATATTCTCCTAGGGAGTAGTAACTGTCTTAGACTCCAAGCGAAAAGATCCCAAGGAGTATGCGGACATGACTGAAATGCTCGAGAAGTAAGTTAAATCGATCATTATCCACCATATCAGCAACTTTGTTCATTTCTGATATCAAGTAATTGTTTTCTTTGTATGGCAGGGCTTGGAGAAAATTCACCAAAAAAGCTCCGGGACTACCGAAGAAGCTGCAATTTAGGCACCCGAAAGTAAGTACTATATAGTAGCATATTCCAAGCATCTCCTAGTGATTCAAGCGCTAGTTTCATCAATACCATTTAGCATGCTTGCTAATTATCAGTTTGATTGACCTCTATTTCTTGTAAAGTGGTTGTGGCAGGAACAAGGGAATGATTTCTGTGGATACTACATTTGCGAGTCCATCCGCCACACGACCTGTGAGCAGGGCTACTCCGACAAACAATATGAAGTGCCTAAATAACAATATTCACAATTTTATTTTATTACCATAATTTGTGTTGAGTTTCATTCATTCATATATATATATGTATTGACCCCCTTCTTAAAATTAGATGTTTCGGATGCGGGATGAACTCCTAGCACCAGATCGCATGCGAGCAATTCAAGAGGAATTGGCGGCATTCTTTCTTGACCACGTGATCGCTGAAGACGGAGAATACTATGTGGACCATGCGTCCGTATTTTAGGAGATTATATATTTGTAAACGATAATTATTGTATATATGTAGCCGGTAGTGTCGGATAGATATACGAGAACTTGTTTGTTCGACCAATCTCTCGGAGAAGGAGAGGTGGTCGATATCACTTCTCTCTGTATGCATATATGTTCATGACGATCTTCTGTTTGCTTACTAGCTAGCTAGCGTGTCTAGCTAGTCCTCTCTATATGTATGTATGTATGGTACGTAGCATCGACCAAGCACGGACAAAAGAGAGGACACTTCTCTCTATTAATTAGCTAGCTATAGCACAATATATGAAACACCTAAATTAACCCCCCAAAACCCCCCAAACCCCCCCCCCCATTTAAAAAAAAACAAAAACCCCAGCCAAGAAATGCTGACGCGTGGATGCCTATTGGTCCCGGTTGGTACCACCAACCGGGACCAAAGGCCCTCCTGCCTGGGCTCAGCGACAGGCCACGTGGAGGCCCATCTGTCCCGGTTCTGGATTGAACCGAGACTAAAGGGTCAAGGCATTAGTACCGAACCTTTAGTCCCGGTTCATGAACCGGGACTAAAGGCCCTCACCAACCGGGACTGTAGGCCCTTTTTCTACTAGTGGCTGATCGCCTTGACGCCTCTTCCATGCCACAGACCGGCCCCTACGCCGAGCGCTTAGGCCGGTTTCGTGTAGACTTCGACGCCCTCCGTAAGAGGAAGGAGGCCATGGGCGGTGACGATCGCCCTTGCCGCCTGTTGAATCACAGGAAGTACTTTGCCATGGACGAGTAAGTCCTCTTCTTTCTTTGCTCCATTATTTCTCTGTTTTTGCAGCTGATCGCGGCCTTTCAGGTCCCTTCCTGCTGAATTCGCGGAGATGGCTAAGGAGCCATCCCCGCAAGCTTTGTCCTTGCTGCTGACCCTTGGCGTGCCGAGCTCGAGTGGCGCCCCTACCACTCGGTCAGTCAGAGAAGTGGCCCGTCCCGCTGGGCATCTCGTGCCTGCGCCTGCTATCCTCCCTTCATGAGTTCTCCTGGGGCACAACCAGCTTGCCCAGTGCTCCTTCCTTGATCGTGAACGGCGATTGGCTGAAATCGATTTTAAGCTCCTCTTCTGGGGACGGACCGGCGCCAGGCCGGGCTCCTGGCGAGGCCAGTCCGGCAATTGCTGAGGCACCAGCCCCCAGTCCTGCGCCGGAAGGGGGCATGCCGCCCCAATTCCCTCCGGATTCGCCAGTGGCAGAGGGTGACGCGGAAGACGTACTCAGGCGTGCTCGCGAGCGCCGCGCCCTTCACCATGAATTCCTCCAGGGGGCGGCGGATGCAGTGAGCCGGATCGGGGGCGGAGCTTTCTGGCGAGGATGCACGCCTCGAGGCCGAAGGCTTGCGCCTCGCTGAAGAGAGGCGCAAGCTGAAGGTTGTCGTTGCCCTTGCGCGTCACCAGCGTGACCTTGACAACGCGAAGGCTGAAGCGTCGCTGGCAGCCTCGCAAGATGCCTGCTCTCAAGCCGTCGAGGAGGCCCGGGAAGCAGATCGACGGTGCAAGGACGCGGAGGAGCGCGTGTGGGGGCTCCAAGCCTGGAGCAACTCCCTGGAGCAGCAAGTGGAACTGCCCCAGGCGGCCCTTGTGTTGCTGAAGGAGGCTTCCGTCGACCAGGCGGAGCTCCAGAAGCGCGAGGAAGCGCTGACGCTGGAGTCCGCCGAGCGCAACCTTGACCTTGAGCGGTTGGAGACGAGGGAGCACCTAGTGGCTCAGGCATAGGATGACATCACCGCGCGCGAAGCCCGAGCCCAAGAAGAGGTCGACCTCCGCATGGCTAAAGCTCGCTCGGATCTCGAGCGCCAATACGAAGCGAGGTTGGTGCTGATCAGGGCCGAAGCTGAGGGCAGGACCGCGGCCCTTAGGGCCAAACTGGCTCGGGTGAGGTGGGGTGCGCACTCCTTCGTAGCCGCCCTTGGTGCAGCGCAGGCGGAACTGGCCTCTTCCCGCGCCGTGCTGCTTCTTGTCCGAGAGAGGGTTGATGGCACCAAGGCCATCGCATGGCAGAATGAGGACGAGATCAGTGAGAGGCGGGTTCTAGAGCATGGGCACGCCCCCATGCTCCAAACTCTCAGGGAACGGGCAACATTTGCAAGGCCGCTGCCGAGGTGCCGCATGAGACCAACTATGCCAGCAACCTCCAATATTTCACTAATGTGGTGACGCTTCTGGAGAACCGCTCCGAGAGGTCTCGTTGGCTCGTCGAGGAGAGGAGCCGAGACTTGCTTGGTCGTGCCTTCTCCCATGTCTTCAGCTATTTGTAGGACAGGGATCCCCACTTCGATTTTGATGCCGCCATTGCACCTGTGCCCATAGCCATCTGGGGCGACCTGGCGCAATGGGTGGAGGACAATGTGGACGCCCCTCGTTAGGGCCTTCGCGTCTGATGATGATGGCGTGATTGTGGCCACCGATGAAGGCGGCGTGGTGGACGTGCCTGGCGCTGGCGGAGGTGTTGGCGATGATGGTGATGATGCCAGCGACACCAGCGACGCCTCTGGAGGCACCCCAGATGACGCGGCGAGTGATATGTCCGACTGATTGTACGTCACCGCTGTTTACCCTGCGTGAAGAAGGTTCGGGCTCATCCCTGAAGACCGTAAGAGCATTTTGGGAGGGGAAGCCCCTCATGTAAAGGTTTGTGATCGATATCCTTGTAAGCATAATGCTGCGTGCGAGCTTAGCTACTGGCCCGGTGATAGGTCAGCTGACCTGTTTACCTTTTGACCCCGACGAATCCCGAGCGGGCCTGTGGGGGACGCAACACCTCGAGTGTCTTCCCATTGATCCTGTGATGAGAACCTCCGGAGAGGGTGCAGCGATAGAGGTACGGATTGTAGCCGTGCTTGGCCTGGCCCGGCTCGCGAGGGGCTCGCAAGGGGAGGCAGCTGACGCTAACTTGGACGCAAAGCCGAAATCAGAACATGAGAGATCGCTCGAACGAGACTAAGCACCCCTTCCGCACACACACGCAAGTACCAAGGTCAAATCCAACTTAAATTCAATCGAAGAACCTCGTCAACAGAGGGAAAGGCAAAAAGCAAAAAGCCGCGTCCGGCACATAGTCTAGTCTTCGACGTCTTCTCACCAGCGCGGAGCTAAGTGCTGCCACTGGGCGTGGGCGAGAGCCCCCGAGGCCCGAGGGCGGCCCTCTAGAGACTCTGGGGCGTGTACAGCCCCACTCATTATTATGTGAGAGTGTCACGGGGCGGCGAGCTTCACAGGCACTGGGCCTTCTTCACAGGTACCAACCTTGCTTCATATCGCCAGACGAGGGCCCCGCCTTGCGCCACACTCTACCACCATTCACGGCGACCAGAAATAAAGGACGACGCCAATGGGGCAGAGCGGTCGCCAGCGGTTCCCCCGACGACCACGGCTCCTCTACCGGGGCAGGCCCTGTGGCACCTCCCCGGCAGAGGGCCTACCTCAAGAGAACGCCTTGCGCTGAGCGCCGCAGGGACGAACCCGGATCTCGGTGTTGGAAATATGCCCTAGAGGCAATAATAAAAGCATTATTATTATGTTTCCTTGTTCATGATAATTGTCTTTATTCATGCTATAATTGTGTTATCCGGAAATCGTAATGCATGTGTGAATAACAGACACCAACATGTCCCTAGTGAGCCTCTAGTTGACTAGCTCGTTGATCAACAGATAGTCATGGTTTCCTGACTATGGACACTGGATGTCATTGATAACGAGATCACATCATTGGGAGAATGATGTGATGGACGAGACCCAATCCTAAACATAGCACAAGATCGTATAGTTCGTTTGCTAGAGTTTTGCAATGTCAAAGTATCTTTTCCTTAGACCATGAGATCGTGTAACTCCCGGATACCGTAGGAGTGCTTTGGGTATGCCAAACGTCACAACGTAACTGGGTGACTATAAAGGTAGACTACGGGTATTTCCGAAAGTGTCTGTTGGGTGACATGGATCAAGACTGGGATTTGTCACTCCGTATGACGGAGAGGTATCACTGGGCCCACTCGGTAATGCATCATCATAATGAGCTCAGAGTGACCAAGTGTCTGGTCACGGGATCATGCATTACGGTACGAGTAAAGTGACTTGCCGGTAACGAGATTGAACGAGGTATTGGGATACCGACGATCGAATCTCGGGCAAGTAACATATCGATAGACAAAGGGAATAGCGTACGGGGTTGATTGAATCCTCGACATCGTGGTTCATCCGATGAGATCATCGTGGAGCATGTGGGAGCCAACATGGGTATCCAGATCCCGCTGTTGGTTATTGACCGGAGAGTCGTCTCGGTCATGTCTGCTTGTCTCTCGAACCCGTAGGGTCTACACACTTAAGGTTCGGTTACGCTAGGGTTGTAGGGATATGTATATGCAGTAACCCGAATGTGGTTCGGAGTCCCGGATGAGATCCCGGACGTCACGAGGAGTTCCGGAATGGTCCGGAGGTAAAGATTTATATATGGGAAGTCTTGTTTCGGGCATCGGGACAAGTTTCGGGGTTATTGGTATTGTACCGGGACCACCGGAAGGGTCCCGGGGGTCCACCGGGTGGGTCCACCTGTCCCGGGGGGCCACATGGGCTGTAAGGGGGTGCGCCTTGGCCTAATGGGCCAAGGGCACCAGCCCCACATAGGCCCATGCGCCTAGGGTTTAAGGGGGCAAGAGTCCTAGGAGGGTAAGGCACCTCCTAGGTGCCTTGGGGGGGAGGGAAACCCCCTTGGCCGCCGCACCCCCTAGGAGATTGGATCTCCTAGGACCGGCCACCCCCCCTTGGCCCTCCTATATATAGTGGGGGGAGAGGAGGGACTTCATACCTGAACACCTCGGCCTTTGGTTGCCTCCTTCTCCCTCCCCAAGACCTCCTCAACCTCCATAGTGCTTAGCGAAGCTCTGCCGGAGTACTGCAGCTCCATCAACACCACGCCGTCGTGCTACTTCTGGTGCCATCTCCCTCAACCTCTCCTCCCTCCCTTGCTGGATCAAGAAGGAGGAGACGTGGCTGTTCCGTACGTGTGTTGAACGCGGAGGTGTCGTCCGTTCGGCGCTGGTCATCGGTGATTTGGATCACGTCGAGTACGACTACATCATCACCGTTCTTTTGAACGCTTCCGCTCGCGATCTACAAAGGTATGTAGATGCATCTAATCACTCGTTGCTAGATGAACTCCTAGATGATCTTGGTGAAACGAGTAGGAAATTTTTTGTTTTCTGCAACGTTCCCCAACAGTGGCATCATGAGCTAGGTCTATGCGTAGTTCTTCTTGCGCGAGTAGAACACAATTTGTTGTGGGCGTAGATTTGTCAACTTTCTTGCCGTTACTAGTCCTTTCTTGCTTCAGCGGTATTGTGGGATGAAGCGGCCCGGACCAACCTTACACGTACGCTTACGTGAGACCGGTTCCACCGACTAACATGCACTAGTTGCATAAGGTGGCTGGCGGGTGTCTGTCTCTCCTACTTTAGTTGGAGCGGAATCGATGAGCAGGGTCCTTATGAAGGGTAAATAGAAGTTGACAAATCACGTTGTGGCTTTAACGTAGGTAAGAAAACGTTCTTGCTAGAACCCTAATTCAGCCACGTAAAACTTGCAACAACAATTAGAGGACGTCTAACTTGTTTTTGCAGCAAGTGGTTTGTGATATGATATGGCCAAAGTTGTGATGAATGATGAATGATCTATATGTGATGTATGAGATGTTCATGCTATTGTAATAGGATTCACGACTTGCATGTCGATGAGTATGACAACCGGCAGGAGCCATAGGAGTTGTCTTTATTCTTTTATATGACCTGCG
The DNA here is from genome assembly GCF_018294505.1 of Triticum aestivum. Classification (NCBI taxonomy): domain Eukaryota; kingdom Viridiplantae; phylum Streptophyta; class Magnoliopsida; order Poales; family Poaceae; genus Triticum; species Triticum aestivum. The sequence continues at coordinate 284,312,953 of NC_057798.1, forward strand.
TGTCATCAAGAAACGCCATGTAAATTACTTTACTTTATTGCTAAACGCGTTAGCCATAGTAGTAGAAGTAATAGTTGGCGAGCAACTTCATGGAGACACGATGATGGAGATCATGATGATGGAGATCATGGTGTCAAGCCGGTGACAAGATGATCATGGAGCCCCAAGATGGAGATCAAAGGAGCTATGTGATATTGGCCATATCATGTCACGTTTATTATTTGATTGCATGTGATGTTTATCATGTTTTGCATCTTGTTTACTTAGAACGACGGTAGTAGATAAGATGATCCCTCACAATAATTTCAAGAAGTGTTCCCCCTAACTGTGCACCGTTGCGACAGTTCGCTGTTTCAAAACACCACGTGATGATCGGGTGTTTTATTCAGACGTTCACATACAACGGGTGTAAGACAGATTTACACATGCAAACACTTAGGTTGACTTGACGAGCCTAGCATGTACAGACATGGCCTCGGAACACAGAAGACCGAAAGGTCGAGCATGAGTCGTATAGAAGATACGATCAACATGAAGATGTTCACCGATGTTGACTAGTCCGTCTCACGTGATGATCGGACACGGTCTGGTTTAACTCGGATCATGTAATACTTAGATGACCAGAGGGATGTCTAATCTAAGTGGGAGTTCACTAATAATTTGATTAGTTGAACTTAATTATCATGAACTTAGTCTAAAATCTTTGCAATATGTCTTGTAGATCAAATGGCCAACGTAGTCCTCAACTTCAACGCGTTCCTAGAGAAAACTAAGCTGAAATACGATGACAGCAACTATACGGACTGGGTCCGGAACCTGAGGATCATCCTCATAGCTACCAAGAAAGATTATGTCCTACAAGCACCGCTTGGTGACGCACCCGTTCTCCCTGCAGAACAAGATGTTATGAACGCTTGGCAGGCACATTTCGATGACTACTCCCTCGTTCAGTGCGGCATGCTTTACAGCCTAGAGCCGGGGCTCCAAAAGCGTTTTGAGAGACATGGAGCATATGAGATGTTCGAAGAGCTGAAAATGGTTTTCCAAGCTCATGCCCGGGTCGAGAGATATGAAGTCTCCGACAAATTCTTTAGCTGTAAGATGGAGGAAAACAGTTCTGTCAGTGAGCACATACTCACTATGTCTGGGTTGCATAACCGCTTGACTCAGCTGCGAGTTAATCTCCCGGATGATGCGGTCATTGACAGAATCCTCCAGTTGCTTCCACCAAGCTACAAGAGCTTTGTGATGAACTTCAATATGCAGGGGATGGAAAAGACCATTCCTGAAGTATTTGCTATGCTGAAATCAGCAGAGGTAGAAGTCAGAAAGGAACATCAAGTGTTGATGGTCAATAAAACCACTAAGTTCAAGAAAGGCAAGGGTAAAAAGAACTTCAAGAAGGACGGCAAGGAGGTTGCCGCGCCCGGCAAGCAAGCTGCTGGGAAGAAGCCAAAGAATGGACCCAAGCCCGAGACTAAGTGCTTTTATTGCAAGGGAAGCGGTCACTGGAAGCGGAACTGCCCTAAGTACTTAGCGGATAAGAAGGCCGGCAAAACAAAAGGTATATGTGATATACATGTAATTGATGTGTACCTTACTAGTGCCCGTAGTAGCTCCTGGGTATTTGATACCGGTGCAGTTGCTCACATTTGTAACTCAAAGCAGGGGCTGCGGAATAAGCGGAAACTGGCAAAGGACGAGGTGATGATGCGCGTCGGGAATGGTTCCAAGGTCAATGTGATCGCCGTCGGCACGCTACCTCTGCATCTCCCTTCGGGATTAGTTTTAAACCTTAATAATTGTTATTTAGTGCCAGCTTTGAGCATGAACATTGTATCGGGATCTCGTTTAATTCGAGATGGCTACTCTTTTAAATCTGAGAATAATGGTTGTTCCATTTTTATGAGAGATATGTTTTATGGTCATGCTCCTATGGTGAATGGTTTATTCCTTATGAATCTCGAACGTGATGCTACACATATTCATAATGTGAGTACCAAAAGAAGTAAGGTTGATAATGATAGTCCCACATACTTGTGGCACTGCCGCCTTGGTCACATAGGTGTTAAACGCATGAAGAAGCTCCATGCTGATGGACTTTTAGAGCCTCTTGATTATGAATCATTTGACACGTGCGAACCATGCCTTATGGGTAAAATGACCAAGACTCCGTTCTCAGGAACAATGGAGCGAGCAACCGACTTATTGGAAATCATACATACTGATGTGTGCGGTCCGATGAGTGTTGAGGCTCGCGGTGGCTATCGTTATGTTCTCACCCTCACTGATGATTTAAGTAGGTATGGGTATATCTACTTAATGAAACCCAAGTCTGAAACCTTTGAAAAGTTCAAGGAATTTCAGAGCGAGGTTGAAAATCAACGTGACAGGAAAATCAAGTTTCTACGATCAGATCGTGGAGGAGAATACTTGAGTCACGAGTTTGGGGCACACTTAAGAAAATGTGGAATAGTTTCACAACTCACGCCGCCTGGAACACCTCAGCGTAATGGTGTGTCCGAACGTCGTAATCGCACTCTGTTAGATATGGTGCGATCTATGATGTCTCTTACCGACTTACCGCTTTCTTTTTGGGGCTATGCTTTAGAGACTGCCGCATTCACTTTAAATAGGGCTCCGTCGAAATCCGTTGAGACGACACCGTATGAATTATGGTTTGGGAAGAAACCTAAGCTGTCGTTTCTAAAAGTTTGGGGATGCAATGCTTATGTCAAGAAACTTCAACCTGAAAAGCTCGAACCCAAATCGGAAAAATGCGTCTTCATAGGGTACCCAAAAGAAACTATTGGGTACACCTTCTACCTCAGATCCGAAGGCAAGATCTTTGTTGCCAAGAATGGGTCCTTTCTGGAGAAAGAGTTTCTCTCGAAAGAAGTAAGTGGGAGGAAAGTAGAGCTTGATGAAGTATTACCTCTTGAACCGGAAAATGGCGCAACTCAAGAAAATGTTCCTGAGGTGCCTGCACCGACTAGAGAGGAAGTTAATGAAAATGATCAAGATACTTCTGATCAAGCCCCTACTGAAATCCGAAGGTCCACAAGGACACGTTCCGCACCAGAGTGGTACGGCAACCCTGTCTTGGAAATCATGTTGTTAGACAACGGTGAACCTTCGAACTATGAAGAAGCGATGGCGGGACCAGATTCCGACAAATGGCTAGAAGCCATGAAATCCGAGATAGGATCCATGTATGAAAATGAAGTATGGACTTTGACTGACTTGCCCGTTGAACGGCGAGCCATAGAAAATAAATGGATCTTTAAGAAGAAGACAGACGCGGATGGTAATGTGACCATCTATAAAGCTCGGCTTGTCGCTAAGGGTTATCGACAAGTTCAAGGGGTTGACTACGATGAGACTTTCTCACCGGCAGCGAAGCTGAAGTCCGTCCGAATCATGTTAGCAATTGCCGCATTCTATAATTACAAAATATGGCAAATGGACGTCAAAACGGCATTCCTTAATGGTTTCCTTAAGGAAGAATTGTATATGATGCAGCCGGAAGGTTTTGTCGATCCTAAGAATGCTGACAAAGTGTGCAAGCTCCAACGCTCGATTTATGGGCTGGTGCAAGCATCTCGGAGTTGGAACATTCGCTTTGATGAGATGATCAAAGCGTTTGGGTTTACACAGACTTATGGAGAAGCCTGCGTTTACAAGAAAGTGAGTGGGAGCTCTGTAGCATTTCTCATATTATATGTAGATGACATACTTTTGATGGGAAATGATATAGAACTCTTGGACAACATCAAGGCCTACTTGAATAAAAGTTTTTCAATGAAGGACCTTGGAGAAGCTGCTTATATATTAGGCATCAAAATCTATAGAGATAGATCAAGACGCCTCATAGGTCTTTCACAAAGCACATACCTTGATAAGATATTGAAGAAGTTCAATATGGATCAATCCAAGAAGGGGTTCTTGCCTGTGTTGCAAGGTATGAAATTGAGCTCAGCTCAATGTCCGATCACGGCAGAAGATATAGAAGAGATGAGCGTCATCCCCTATGCCTCAGCCATAGGTTCTATTATGTATGCCATGCTGTGTACCAGACCTGATGTTAACCTTGCCGTAAGTTTGGTAGGAAGGTACAAAAGTAATCCCGGCAAGGAACACTGGACAGCGGTCAAGAATATCCTGAAGTACCTGAAAAGGACTAAGGAAATGTTTCTCGTTTATGGAGGTGACGAAGAGCTCGTCGTAAAGGGTTACGTCGATGCTAGCTTCGACACAGATCTGGATGACTCTAAGTCACAAACCGGATACGTGTATATTTTGAATGGTGGGGCAGTAAGCTGGTGCAGTTGCAAGCAAAGCGTCGTGGCGGGATCTACATGTGAAGCGGAGTACATGGCAGCCTCGGAGGCAGCACATGAAGCAATATGGGTGAAGGAGTTCATCACCGACCTAGGAGTCATACCCAACGCGTCGGGGCCGATCAAGCTCTTCTGTGACAACACTGGAGCTATTGCACTTGCCAAGGAGCCCAGGTTTCACAAGAAGACAAGGCACATCAAACGTCGCTTCAACTCCATTCGTGAAAATGTTCAAGATGGAGACATATAGATTTGTAAAGTACATACGGACCTGAATGTAGCAGATCCGTTGACTAAACCTCTCCCTAGAGCAAAACATGATCAACACCAGAATTCCATGGGTGTTCGATTCATCACAATGTAACTAGATTATTGACTCTAGTGCAAGTGGGAGACTGTTGGAAATATGCCCTAGAGGCAATAATAAAAGCATTATTATTATGTTTCCTTGTTCATGATAATTGTCTTTATTCATGCTATAATTGTGTTATCCTGAAATCGTAATGCATGTGTGAATAACAGACACCAACATGTCCCTAGTGAGCCTCTAGTTGACTAGCTCGTTGATCAACAGATAGTCATGGTTTCCTGACTATGGACACTGGATGTCATTGATAACGAGATCACATCATTGGGAGAATGATGTGATGGACGAGACCCAATCCTAAACATAGCACAAGATCGTATAGTTCGTTTGCTAGAGTTTTGCAATGTCAAAGTATCTTTTCCTTAGACCATGAGATCGTGTAACTCCCGGATACCGTAGGAGTGCTTTGGGTATGCCAAACGTCACAACGTAACTGGGTGACTATAAAGGTAGACTACGGGTATCTCCGAAAGTGTCTGTTGGGTGACATGGATCAAGACTGGGATTTGTCACTCCGTATGACGGAGAGGTATCACTGGGCCCACTCGGTAATGCATCATCATAATGAGCTCAGAGTGACCAAGTGTCTGGTCACGGGATCATGCATTACGGTACGAGTAAAGTGACTTGCCGGTAACCAGATTGAACGAGGTATTGGGATACCGACGATCGAATCTTGGGCAAGTAACATATCGATAGACAAAGGGAATAGCATACGGGGTTGATTGAATCCTCGACATCGTGGTTCATCCGATGAGATCATCGTGGAGCATGTGGGAGCCAACATGGGTATCCAGATCCCGCTGTTGGTTATTGACCGGAGAGTCGTCTCGGTCATGTCTGCTTGTCTCTCGAACCCGTAGGGTCTACACACTTAAGGTTCAGTTACGCTAGGGTTGTAGGGATATGTATATGCAGTAACCCGAATGTGGTTCGGAGTCCCGGATGAGATCCCGGACGTCACGAGGAGTTCCGGAATGGTCCGGAGGTAAAGATTTATATATGGGAAGTCTTGTTTCGGGCATCGGGACAAGTTTCGGGGTTATCGGTATTGTACCGGGACCACCGGAAGGGTCCCGGGGGTCCACCGGGTGGGTCCACCTGTCCCGGGGGGCCACATGGGCTGTAAGGGGGTGCGCCTTGGCCTAATGGGCCAAGGGCACCAGCCCCACATAGGCCCATGCGCCTAGGGTTTAAGGGGGCAAGAGTCCTAGGAGGGTAAGGCACCTCCTAGGTGCCTTGGGGGGGAGGGAAACCCCCTTGGCCGCCGCACCCCCTAGGAGATTGGATCTCCTAGGGCCGGCCACCCCCCCTTGGCCCTCCTATATATAGTGGGGGGAGAGGAGGGACTTCATACCTGAACGCCTCGGCCTTTGGTTGCCTCCTTCTCCCTCCCCAACACCTCCTCAACCTCCATAGTGCTTAGCGAAGCTCTGCTGGAGTACTGCAGCTCCATCAACACCATGCCATCGTGCTGCTGCTGGTGCCATCTCCCTCAACCTCTCCTCCCTCCCTTGCTGGATCAAGAAGGAGGAGACGTGGCTGTTCCGTACGTGTGTTGAACGCGGAGGTGCCGTCCGTTCGGCGCTGGTCATCGGTGATTTGGATCACGTCGAGTACGACTACATCATCACCGTTCTTTTGAACGCTTCCGCTCGCGATCTACAAAGGTATGTAGATGCATCTAATCACTCGTTGCTAGATGAACTCCTAGATGATCTTGGTGAAACGAGTAGGAAAATTTTTGTTTTCGGCAACGTTCCCCAACACTCGGCCCCTCCCCTGCAGCCCCTGGTGCCCTCCTCTAGAGGGGTAAGAGCCTGCAGCATTGGGGCATGATACGTCTCCAACGTATCTATAATTTTTATTGGTCCATGCTACTTTATCTACTGTTTTGGACTATATTGGGCTTTATTTTCCACTTTTATATTATTTTTGGAACTAACCTATTAACCGGAGGCCCAACCCAGAATTGTTGTTTTTTGCCTATTTTAGTGTTTCGAAGAAACGAAATATCAAACGGAGTCCAAACGGAATGGAACCTTCGGGAACGTTATTTTCTCACCGAATGTGATCTAGGAGACTTGGACCCTACTCCAAGAAGTGCCAAAGGTGATCACAAGGGTGGAGGGCGCCCCCACCCCCCGGGCGCGCCCCCTACCTCATGGGCCCCTTGGTGCTCCACCGACGTACTCCTTCCTCCTATATATACCTACGTACCCCCAAACGATCATATGAGGAGCCAAAAGCCTAATTCCACCACCGCAACCTCCTGTATCCACGAGATCCCATCTTGGGGCCTATTCCGGAGCTCCGCCGGAGGGGGAATCCACCACGGAGGGCTTCTACATCAACCCCATAGCCCCTCCGATGAAGTGTGAGTAGTTTACTTCAGACCTTCGGGTCCATAGCTAGTAGCTAGATGGCTTCTTCTCTCTTTTTGGATCTCAATACAATGTTCTCCCCCTCTCTCGTGGAGATCTATTCGATGTAATTCTTCTTTTTGCAGTGTGTTTGTTGAGACCAATGAATTGTGGGTTTATGATCCAGTATTATCTATGGAAAATATTTGATTCTTCTCTGAATTCTTTTATGTATGATCGAGTTATCTTTGCAAGTCTCTTCGAATTATCATTTTTGGTTTGGCCAACTAGATTGGTAGTTCTTGTAATGGGAGAAGTGCTTAGCTTTGGGTTCAATCTTGCGGTGTCCGTACCCAGTGACAGAAAGGGCTGCAAGGAACGTATTGTATTGGTGCCATCGAGGATAACAAGATGGTTTTTTTTATCATATTGCATGAATTTATCCCTCTACATCATGTCATCTTGCTTAAGGCGTTACTCTGTTTTTAACTTAATACTCTAGATGCATGCTGGATAGTGGCCGATGAGTGGAGTAATAGTAGTAGATGCATAATCGTTTCGATCTACTTGTCTTGGACGTGATGCCTATATCCATGATCATTGCCTAGATATACTTATAACTATGCTCAATTCTGTCAATTTCTCAACATTAATTTGTTCACCCACCGTAGAATACTTATGCTCTCGAGAGAAGCCACTAGTGAAACCTATGGACCCCGGGTCTATTCTCATCATATCAATCTCTATCGCTTTATTACTTGCTTTGTTTTTACTTTGGATTTTACTTTTCACTTTGCATCTATCTATCAAAAATACCAAAAATATTATTTATCATCTCTATCAGATCTCACCCTCGTAAGTGACCGTGAAGGGATTGACAACCCCTAATCGTGTTGGTTGCGAGTAGCTCTCGTTTTGTGTAGGTACGAGGGACTTGTGTGTGGTCTCCTACTGGATTGATACATTGGTTCTCAAAAACTGAGGGAAATACTTACGCTACTTTATTGCATCATCCTCTCCTCTTCGGGGAAATCCAACGCAGTGCTCAAGAGGTAGCAAGAAGAATTTCTGGCGCCGTTGCCGGGGAGGCTCACGCAAGCATGTCAACAAAACCAAGTACCCATCGCAATCCCTATCTCTCGCATTACATTATTTGCCATTTGCCTCTCGTTTTCCTCTTTCCAACTTCACCCTTGTCATTTTATTTGCCCTCTCTCTCCCAATCTCCACCTCTCTTTGTTGTTTGCCTTTTTCCCGATTGCCTTTCTGTTTGCTTGTGTGTTGGATTACTTGTTGCCATGGCGCAAGATAATACCAAATTGTGTGATTTCTTGAATACCAATAATAATGATTTCCTTAGTACTCCGATTGCTCCTCTTAATAATGATGAGTCTTTTGAAATCAATACCGCTTTGCTGAATCTTGTTATGAAAGATCAATTTGCCGGCCTTCCTAGTGAAGATGCCGCTACTCATCTAAACAATTTTGTTGATTTGTGTGATATGCAAAAGAAGAAAGATACGGATAACAATATTGTCAAATTGAAGTTATTTCTGTTTTCACTTAGAGATCATGCTAAAGTTTGGTTTTCGTCTTTGCCTAAAAATAGTATTGATTTTTGGAACAAGTGCAAACATGCTTTTATCTCTAAGTATTTTCCTCTCGCTAAGATCATCACCCTTAGGAACGATATCATGAATTTTAAACAACTTGATCATGAGCATGTTGCCCAATCTTGGGAAAGAATAAAATTAATGATTCGCAATTGCCCTACTCATGGTTTGAATTTATGGATGATCATACAAATTTTTTATGCTGGATTGAATCTTGCTTCTAGAAATCTTTTAGATTCGGCCGCGGGAGGCACGTTTATGGAAATTACGTTAGGGGATGCTACAAAATTGCTTGATAATATTATGGATAATTATTCTCAATGGCACACCGAAAGATCTTCTAGTAAAAAAGTCCATGCTATAGAAGAAATCAATGTTTTGAGTGAAAAGATGGATGAACTTATGAAGATGTTTGCTCCTAAAAATACTCTTGATCCCAATGATATGCCTTAGTCTACCTTTCTTGAGAATAATAATGAATCTATGGATGTGAATTTTGTTGGTAGGAATAGTTTTGGAAACAACGCGTATAGAGGGAATTTTAATCCTAGGCCTTATCCTAGTAATCCTTCTAATAATTATGGAAATTCCTACAACAACTCTTATGGAAATTTTAATAAGATGCCCTCTGAATTCCAGAGTAGTGTTAAAGAGTTTATGAATTCACAAAAGAATTTTAATGCTTTGCTTGAAGAGAAATTGCTTAAAGTTGATGATTTGGCTAGGAATGTTGATAGAATTTCTCTTGAAATTGATTCTTTAAAGATTATATCTATTCCTCCTAAGCATGATATCAATGAGTCTCTCAAATCCATGAGAATTTCCATTGATGAGTGCAAGGAAAGAACCGCTAGGATGCATGCTTCCAAAGATGCCTTTATTAAAGCGTGTTCTTCCAATTCCTATGAAAATCAAGATGAAGATCTAAAAGTTATTGATGTGTCATCCATTAAATCTTTGTTTTGCAATATTATTCTTGATGGAACTTAATATGATCTTCCTTTACCTAGAAGGCGTTCTAAGAATTTGGAGTTTCTAGATCTTGATGATGAAATTGATGAAAGTGGGATTGAAAGAAATAAAAACCTAAATATTGCTAAACCCACTATTTTGGATCACAAGGAATTTAATTATGAAAATTTCTCTTTGATTGGTTGTATTTCCTTGTTGCAATCCGTGCTAGATTCTCCTCATGCTTATTGTCAAAATAAGGCCTTTACCGAACACATTGTTGATGCCTTGATGCAATCTTATGAAGAAAAACTTCAGTTGAAAGTTTCTATCCCTAGAAAACTCTATGATGAGTGGGAACCTACTATTAAAATTAAAATTAAATATTATGAGTTTGATTCTTTGTGTGATTTGGGTGCTAGTGTCTCTACTATTCCCAAAACTTTATGTGATTTGCTAAATTTCCGTGATTTTGATGATTGCTCTCTAAACTTGCATCTTGCGGATTCCACTATGAAAAAACCTATGGGAAGAATTAATGATGTTCTTATTATTGAAAATAGGAATTATGTGCCCATAGATTTTTTCGTTCTTGATATAGATTGCAATCCTTCATGTCCTATTATTCTTGGTAGACCTTTCCTTAGAACGATTGCTGCAATTATTGATATGAAGGAAGGAAATATTAGATTCCAATTTCCCTTGAAGAAGGATATGGAACACTTCCCTAGAAAGAAAATAAAATTACCATATGAATCTATCATGAGAGCCACTTATGGATTGCCTACCAAAGATGGCAATACCTAGATCTATCCTTGCTTTTATGCCTAGCTAGGGGCGTTAAACGATAGCGCTTGTTGGGAGGCAACCCAATTTTATTTTGTGTTTTTTGTTTTTGCTTCTGTTTAGAAATAAATAATCCTTCTAGCCTCTGTTTGGATGTGGTTTTATCTTTTAATTAGTGTTTGTGCCAAGTAGAACCTGTAGGATAACCTACGATGATAGTTGATTTGATTCTGCTGAAAAACAGAAACTTTGCACGCACGAATATAATTTTGTTAAATTACAGGAACGTGATTTTGCGTTGATTCTTTTTGATGCTGTTCAATAAACAAATTTTCCAGGACTTCCTATTTTTGTAGAATGTTTAGAGTTCCAGAAGTTTGTGTTAGTTACAGATTGCTACAGACTGTTATGTTTTTGACAGATTCTATTTTACGTGTGTTGTTTGCTTATTTTAATGAATCTATGGCTAATAAAATAGTTTATAATCCATAGAGAAGTTGGAATACAGTAGTTTTAACACCAATATAAATAAAGAATGAGTTCATTACAGTACCTTGAAGTAGTATTTTTTTTCTTTCTCTAACGGAGCTCACGACATTTCTGTTGAGTTATGTGTTGTGAAGTTTTCAAGGTTTGGGTGAATTCTTTTGATGGATTATGGAACAAGGAGTGGCAAGAGCCTAAGCTTGGGGATGCCCATGGCACCCCCAAGATAATCCAAGGACACTAAAAATTCAAAGCTTGGGGATGCCCCGGAAGGCATCCCCTCTTTCGTCCACTTCCATCGGTAATTTACTTGGAGCTATATTTTTATTCACCACATGATATGTGTTTTGCTTGGAGCGTATTGTATTATTTACGTCTTTGCTTGTTAGTCTACCACAATCATCCTTGCTGTACACACCTTTTGAGAGAGCCATACATGATTTGGAATTTGCTAGAATACTCTATGTGCTTCACTTATATCTTTTGAGCTTGATAATTTTGCTCATAGTTCTTCACTTATATCTTTTGAGCGTGATAATTTTTGCTCTAGTGCTTCACTTAGATCTTTTAGAGAACGGTGGTGGATTTGTTTTAAAGAAACTATTGATCTCTCATGCTTCACTTAGATTATTTTGAGAGTGATTAATAGCATGGTAATTTGCTTAATGTTAATATACTTAGTGTTCAAGATATGTGAAACTTTCTTTTGAGTGAATTGAATACTAAGATAAGTTTGATGCTTGATAATTGTTTTGAGATATGGAAGTGATAATATCAAAGTCATGCTAGTTGGGTGATTATGAATTTGAGAAATGCTTGTGTTGAAGTTTGCAAGTACCGTAGCATGCACGTATGGTTAAAGTTGTGTAATAAATTTGAAACATGAAGTGTACCTGGCTTGTGCATCCTTATGAGTGGAGGTCGGGGACGAGCGATGGTCTTTTCCTACCAATCTATCCCCCTAGGAGCATGCGCTAGTACTTGATTTTTGATGGCTTCTAAATTTTTGCAATAAGTATATGAGTTCTTTTGACTAATGTTGAGTCCATGGATTATACGCACTCTCACCTTTCCGCCTTTGCTAGCCTCTTCGGTACCGTGCATTGCCCTTTCTCACCTTGAGAGTTTGTGCAAACTTCGCCGGTGCATCCAAACCCCATGATACGATACGCTCTATCACACATAAACCTTCTTATATCTTCCTCAAAACAGCCACCATACCTACCTATCATGGCATTTCCATAGCCATTCCAAGATATATTGCCATGCAACTTCCATCATCATCATCATGACATACATTACTTTTGTCATATTGCCATTGCATGATCATGTAGTTGACATCGTATTTGTGGCAAGGCCACCATGCATTATTTTTCATACATGTCACTCTTGATTCATTGCACCATCCCAGTACACCGCCGGAGGTATTCATATAGAGTCATATCTTGTTCTAAGTTTCGAGTTATAATCCTTATGTTGTAATCAATAGAAGTGTGATGATCATCATTTTTAGAGCATTGCCCAAATAAAAAAAGGAGAAAGGCCAAAAAAGGCCCAAAAAAAGAAAATAAATAAAAAGGGCAATGCTACTATCTCTTTTTCCACACTTGTGCTTCAAAGTAGCACCTTGTTCCTCATGTAGTCAGTCTCACATATTGTGCTTCAAAGTAGCACCTTGTTCTTCATGTAGTGAGTTTCATTAAGTTGTCTTTTTATACTAGTGGGAATCTTTCATTATAGAACTTGGCTTGTATATTCCTACGATGGGCTTCCTCAAATGCCCTAGGTCTTCGTGAGCAAGCAAGTTGGATGCACACACACTAGTTTTCTTTTGTTGAGCATTCATAGCTCTAGTGCATCCATTGCATGGCAATCCCTACTCCTCATGTTGACATCAATTGATGGGCATCTTCATAGCCCGTTGATTATCCTAGTCAATGTGAGACTTTCTCCTTTTTGTCTTCTCCACACAATCCCCATCATCATATTCTATTCCACTCACAGTGCTATATCCATGGCTCACGCTCATGTATTGTGTGAAGGTTGAAAAAGTTTGAGATTACTTAAGTATGAAACAATTTCTTGGCTTGTCATCAGGGGTATAGAAGTTGGGAACATCTTTGTGTGATTGAAGCATAGCCTAACTATATGATTTTGTAGGGATGAACTTTCTTTTGCCATGCTATTTTGAGAAGACATGGTTGCTTTGATTAGTATGCTTGAAGTATTATTATTTTTTGTGTCAATATGAACTTTTGTCTTGAATCTTTCGGATCTAAATATTCATATCACAATTAAGAAGATTTGCATTGAAATTAAGCCAAAGTATCACTCTGCATCAAAAATTCTTTTTTAACATTTACCTACTCGAGGACGAACAGGAATTAAGCTTGGGGATGCCTGATATGTCTCCAACGTATCTATAATTTTTGATTGCTCCATGCTACTTCATCTACGGTTTTGGACTATATTGGGCTTTATTTTCCACTTTTCTATTATTTTTTGAACTAACCTATTAACCAGAGGCCCAGCCCAGAATTGTTGTTTTTTGCCTATTTCAGTGTTTCAAAGAAACAGAATATCAAACGGAGTCCAAACGGAATGAAACCTTCGGGAACATGATTTTCTCACCGAACGTGATCCAGGAGAATTGGACCCTACTCCAAGAAGTGCCAGAGGTGGTCACGAGGGTGGAGGGCCCCCCTGGGCGCGCCCCCTACCTCGTGGGCCCCCTGGTGCTCCACCGACGTACTCCTTCCTCCAATATATACCTACGTACCCCCAAACGATCAGATGAGGAGCCAAAAACCTAATTCCACCGCCGCAACCTTCTGTATCCACGAGATCCCATCTTGGGGCCTGTTCCGGAGCTCCGCCGGAGGGGGCATCCACTACGGAGGGCTTCTACATCAACCCCATAGCCCCTCCGATGAAGTGTGAGTAGTTTACTTCAGACCTTCGGGTCCATAGCTAGTAGCTAGATGGCTTCTTCTCTCTTTTTGGATCTCAATGCAATGTTCTCCCCCTCTCTCGTGGAGATCTATTCGATTTAATCTTCTTCTTTTTGCAGTGTGTTTGTTGAGACCAATGAATTGTGGGTTTATGATCCAGTATTATCTATGGAAAATATTTGATTGTTCTCTGAATTCTTTTATGTATGATTGAGTTATCTTTGCAAGTCTCTTCGAATTATCCTTTTTGGTTTGGCCAACTAGATTGGTAGTTCTTGCAATGGGAGAAGTGCTTAGCTTTGGGTTCAATCTTAAGGTGTCCTTACCCAGCGACAGAAAGGGTTGCAAGGCACGTATTGTATTGTTGCCATCGAGGATAACAAGATGGTTTTTTTATCATATTGCATGAATTTATCCCTCTACATCATGTCATCTTGCTTAAGGCGTTACTCTGTTTTTAACTTAATATCTAGATGCATGCCGGATAGCGGTCGATGAGTGGAGTAATAGTAGTAGATGTAGAATCGTTTCGATCTACTTGTCTTGGACGTGATGCCTATATACATGGTCATTGCCGAGATATACTCATAACTATGCTCAACTCTGTCAATTGCTCAACAGTAATTTGTTCACCCACCGTAGAATACTTATGCTCTTGAGAGAAGCCACTAGTGAAACCTATGGCCCCCGGGTCTATTCTCATCATATCAATCTCTATCACTTTATTTGTTGATTTGTTTTTTACTTTGCCTTTTACTTTTCTCTTTGCATCTATCTATGAAAAATACCAAAAATATTATTTATCATCTCTATCAGATCTCACCCTCGTAAGTGACCGTGAAGGGATTGACAACCCCTAATCGCGTTGGTTGCGAGTAGCTATCGTTTTGTGTAGGTACGAGGGACTTGTGCGTGGTCTCCTACTGGATTGATACCTTGGTTTTCAAAAACAAAGGGAAATACTTACACTACTTTGCTGCATCATCCTCTCCTCTTCGGGGAAATCCAACGCAGTGCTCAAGAGGTAGAAGGGCAGCCATCTGCCGCGGCGACCTGTACCTCCTGCGACCCATGATTAGCATAAGCTTGCTCCTGAGGAATTAGTGGTACCAGATAGTTGCTGCCACCGGCGCGGCCGTCGAGGCCCTCTTGGGGCTCCTGAAAGGGCTCAGCCTCTGGAGGCTCCTCGCCCCAGCCTGGCCCGAGGAACGAGCCATGGTCTACTTCCAATGCGCACTCTTGATCCACCATGTGGGGCACATAAGTTTCTAGGACCACCGCCCCGCGGTTCTCGCCGTAGTGCCCCACATGCCACGCGGTCCGGCCTGGGGCGTTGTCTTGAGGGTGATGGCGTGGTGCCCCGCCGAGGCCTAAGGCCGTGGCGAGCGCTCCTTCGCCGGCCAGAGATGGGGCCGGCGCGAGATGGCGCCCAGTGCTGACGGCCGGGTTGGCGTTGAGTAGGGCCTGGAGTCCGCTCGGAGTTGCGTGGGCACGTATGGGGCTGCCATACGGCCCGCCCTGGACCTGGGGTGGTAGCTGGACGCAAAAAGGAGGTGCTCCCAAGGCGGCGGTGTCCAGGAGTTCGGCTACTCGCTCCAGCAACATGTCACAGCCGCCCTCCAACAACTGGCACCGTAGCAGCTCTCGGGCCACCGTGAGCGCGGCCATGGAGTTCGCCTGCTCCTGTCGAGTGTGCGATGCTGTGGCCGCGGCATGGTTCGAAGCTCTTGCTGCTGACCGCACCTGCCACGGTGTGAGGGGAGGCGGCGTTTGGCCGCGTCGCCCACGCCCCGCAGTGCCCTGCGGAGCGCGAGCTGCCTAAGGCACAAGGTTGAGGTCGCCCTATGCCAACGGCACGGCGTGGACGGGCCAGGCTGCCCAGCGGTCGGCGTTGGCAGTCGGGTCGCTTGACATCAGGGCGGCGAGGCGACGAAACGCGAGGCGGCAGAGGAAGGATTCTGGCACACCCCTACCTGACGCGCCAAATGTCGGATTTCGGTTTCAGGCAGACCCTTGAGGTTCGAACACTGGGGTGCGCACGAAGATCTTTCCCCTACCAGCGCACGCGTCGAAGTCTCACAAAGATCTAAGCAAGAAAGATGAACACACAAGGGACACGAGGTTTATACTGGTTCAGGCCACTATTGTGGTGTAATACCCTACTCCAGTGTGTGGTGTGGTGGATTGCCTCAGGGGATGATGATGAACAGTACAAAGGGAGAACAGCCTCGCGAGGGGCTGTTCTTGAGCTGGTGCGATGAACTGCTTAGAGTGAGTTCAATCTCTTCTCTCTAGTCTATGTGTCTTCTTGAGATAGATGCTCGATGCCTCTACTCTGTGGTGGCTAGTCCTATTTATAGAGTGAGGCCCTGGGCCTCTTCCCAAATAATGAGTGGGAAGGGCGCCAACAATTGGCCATTTTGAAGGGGAACATCTGGTACACTTATCCTAACTAAAGTTGGTCTTCGGCTGCCAAAGGTTCTGACGATGACGCTGTCCTAGGCTCCATGATGACCTCCATCCTGCCGCTCTGTTGGTCTTGGTCTTGTTGCACCGAAATGATAACCTTTACCTGATGCGTTAGTCTGTGCTTGCCCCCCTTTGCACCGAAAGGGAAACAAGGACACTGCGCAGGCCGGCGCCCGCCTGGTCTTGATCGTCATGGCTTGCGTCACGGGCTCCTCGGGAGGTACCCCGCCTTGACCTCTCCGCCTCCTCGCGAGCCTGCCTGGGTAGACTTCCCCTGAGGAAGCTTCCTGTCGTCCGCCCCGCGAGGCATGGCCCCTCGCGAGGGTCTTGAGCTTGAGCTGATGAAGTTGGGCTGCATTGGGCCCCCACTTGAGCCACGCCACAGGCTGCAGACAGGAAAGTCTGGGGACCCTCGGTCCCAGAACGCCGACACAGATTCCTCCTTGTGAGAAACAGGGTCAAGGACTGTCGCGAGGAAGACACAATCTCACTTTTCTGCTAAATTGCACGAACAAAGGGATCCTTAATGCTATAAGTCGTCATGACATAGTACACTTTGCTGGCTTAGCAGCCATAGTACAGAAATACTGTGCGATGGAAAGTGCTTGGAAAACCCAAACAGACTTCTGGGATAATCCGGCTGTCACTAAACCCTTCGTCCAAACTAAAAGGGAAAATTCTCATAAGTTACCCGATCCAATTCCAAAAAAACCAAAGCCTGCTCCAGGGCGTGGAACCGTATTGGAAGAATGGCTCAATGGGCCATGCAAAATTCATCGCACGCCGGATACCATGCCAACGCATAGCCTTAGAGCATGTTGGATACTCCGGCAGGTAGCGAAAAGCGGCGAGGATCTTCTTATAAACCATAAACCAGAGCAACATCCCGCCGAACACAACAATTCGGTACTGAAAGTCTTCAAGACTTTCGCCTCAAATAATAGGCGCAAGCGAGCTCATCGAAGTTTCGCTGAAATCTGCCACGTGGCAAAAATAAATCTGTGGAGCGACACTACTATAACCTTCAGTGCAAGTGACGAACCTCAATTCCAAACAGTCCGAGCACCAGCCGCTTTGGTCCTTAGCCTAATCGTGGACGGCTTCCGGCTCACTGAAGTACTCATGGACGGCGGAAGCAGATTAAACCTGATCTATGAAGAAACCCGCAACAAGATGGAAATTGATAAAAGCAGCATTGAGCAAAGCAGCACGACCTTAAAGGGAATCATCCCTAGTCGGGGGCATGGTGTGTGGGAAAAATCACACTGGATGTGGTATTCAGCACACCGGAGAATTATAGGTCTGAAGAAATCACGTTCCAAGTGGCCACGTTCAGCAGCAGATACCACACCCTTTTAGGGCGGGACGCATTCACGAGCTTTCAAGCTATACCCCATTACGGGTACATGAAACTCAAAATGCCTGGACCCAGTGGAATCATCACTCTAGCCAGTGATCCATATGTCGCACTCCGCGCCGAAATTAAAACTGCCGCACTAGCCCTGGAAGCTTTATCCGAAGCCCTAGCGGCTGAAGAACTAACAACGCTGCACGCCACAGTGGACGGAGACGACGTGATACTCGATAAACGACCCAAGTCCACCTCATTCAAGCCCGCGGACGAGATAGTCAAATTCCAGGTCCACCGAACGGACCCCACAAAGACAGCTTCCATCAGGACACAGTTGAGCCCCATAATGGACGCCGCACTGCGAGACTTCCTACGCGAGAATTGGGACATTTTTGCCTCGCATCCTTCAGACATGTTGGGCATCCCACGCAGGCTGGCCGAACACAGCCTCAATATACTGAAAGGATAGAAGCCAGTGAAATAGACTATTAGGCGCTTCTCAGAGCCAAAACGGGAAGCCATGGGAGAAGAGCTAGCCAAGCTACTTGAGGCCGGATTCATCAAAGATATTAAACATCCGGATTGGCTGGCAAATCTGGTAATGGTACCAAAGAAGGACAAATCCTGGCGCCTATGTGTCGATTTCAAAGATCCCAACAAGGCCTACCCCAAGGATCCCTTCCCCCTCCCTCGCATTGACCAAATCATCGACGCCACCGCAGGACAAGACTCACTATGTTTCCTCGATGCATACTCCCGATACCATCAAATAAAGATGGTGGAATCCGACCAAGCCGCAACAGCCTTCATAATGCCATACGGCCCCTTTTGTTTCAACACTATGCCTTTCGGGCTCAAAAATGTCGGCGCAACCTATCAATGTTGTCCGATTTCGGGTTCCTGCAGACCCTTGAGGTTCGAACACTGGGGTGGGCATGAAGATCTTTCCACTACCAGCTCACGTCTCGAAGTCTCACAAGGATCTAAGCAAGAAAGATGAACACACAAGGGACACGAGATTCATACTGGTTCAGGCCACCATTATGGTGTAATACCCTACTCCAGTGTGTGGTGTGGTGGTTTACCTCAGGGGCTGATGATGAATAGTACAAAGGGAGAGCAGCCACGCGAGGGGCTGTTCTTGAGCTGGTGCGATGAACTGCTTGGGTGAGTTCAGTCGCCTCTCTCTATTCTATGCGTCTTCTTGAGATAGTTGCTCGATCTGTTTTTCCCGTGCCTCTACCCTGTGGTGGCTAGCTCTATTTATAGCGGGAGGCCCTGGGCCTCTTCCTAAATAACGAGCGGGAAGGGCGCCAACAATTGGCCATTTTGAAGGGGAACATCTAGTACACTTATCCTGACTAAAGTTGGTCTTCGGCTGCCAAAGGCTCTGACGATGACACCATCCTGGGCTCCACGGTGACCTCCATCCTGCCATTCTGTTGGTCTTGGTCTTGTTGCAGCGAAACAGTAACCTTTGCCTGATGCCTTGGCCTGTGCTTGCCCCCTTTGCACCAAAGGGAAAACAAGGACACTGTGTAGGCCGGCGCCCGCCTGGTCTCGATCGTCATGGCTTGCATCACGGGCTCCTCACGAGGTACCCTGCCTTGATCTATCCGCCTCCTCGCGAGCCTGCCTGAGGAGCCTACTCCTGAGGAAGCTTCCTGTCGTCCGACCTGCGAGGCTTGGCCCCTCACGAGGGTCTTGAGCTTGACTTGATGAAGCTGGGTTGCACTGGGCCCCCACTTGAGCCACGCTGCAGGCCGCAGGCAGGCATGTCTGGGGACCCCCGTTCCCAGAACACCGACAGTAGCCCCTGGGCCCAAGGCGCACCCGGACTTGGCTTAGCGGAGAAGCGAAGGGGCAAGTGCGAAGTGCAGCGGGCCCCAATAGCCTGCGGCCTTGGGCGCCGCGTGGTGGTTGATTGGACGCGGGCATCTCTGCTTCCCCGCGATGCCTCGACAATCGTCCATCTGACAAAAGAGGTGCCCTGGCCAGACTTACCTGCTTTGTTCTTGCTTGCCTTGCTTCATATCCCCTTTCTCGCTCTTCTCCTTCCTGCTTCTGAAATCCTCCAGATCCGTCTCAATCCTTCCCATCCGGCAAGCCATGGCGCCTCGCAAGACCCAGATTGAGGCATGGTACTCGCCGACTCTGGATCCCCTGAATGTGTCGGAGAAGAATCTCGCCCTCATGTGCCTGAGGGCGGTGGCGCTGGGCAACGAAGGAGCGACTGTGCTCAAGGCCGGCTCCGACCAGCCTGAAGGCAAGGGGAGCACCTTCTACCCGCTCTTCGTGAGCGCCATCATCGCTGGTCTGGTTCCCCCTTTTTCCGAGTTCTTCCTTGCTATTCTTCGCATGTACAACTTACAAGCTCTGCACCTCCACCCCAACTCTGTTCTTCTCCTGGCGATTTTGGCCTACTATTGCAAGGCTCACATTGGGGTAAAGCCCTCAGTGGCATTGCTGCGCCATTACATTTACCTCCGGGTTTCTCATGGCCCCATCTCTGCATGCGCGATCTTTATCGCATACTCCAGCTCCAACACCATCTCGAAGCCCGGGAAGAGTATCGAAGGCTTCCGGAGCAAGTGGGTCATGGTGGATGTCGGGCGCCTCCACCCTTGTCGGATTTCAGGTTCCGGCAGACCCTCATGGTTCGAACTCTGGGGTGCACGCGAAGATCACACCTCCTGCCTACCCACGTCTCGTTGCCTCGCAAGGATCTAAACTACACGAAGAACAACACAAGGGACACGTGATTTATACTGGTTGAGGCGACCATTGTGGTGTAATACCCTACTCCAGTTTGTGCTATGGTGGATTGCCTCAGGGGCTGATGATGAATAGTACAAGGAAGAACAGCCTCGCGAGGGGCTGTTCTTGGCTGGTGCGATGAACTGCTTGGGTGAGTTCAGTCGCCTCTCTCTCTTACTAGTCTACCCAAAATCTCCTCCCTCCACTCTGCGGTGGCTAGCTCTATTTATAGTGGGAGGCCCTGGGCCTCTTCCCAAATATTGAGCGGGAAGGGCGCCAACAATTGGCCATTTTGAAGGGGAACATCTAGTACACTTATCCTGACTAAAGTCAGTCCTCGCCTGCCAAAGACCCTGATGGTGACGCCGGCTTGGGCTCCACGATGACCTCCATCATGCCGCCCTGCTGGTCTTGGTCTTGTTGCACCGAAATGGTTGCCTTTGCTTGATACTCTTGCCTGCGCTTGCCCCCTTTGCACTAAAGAGGAAACAAGGACTTTGTGCAGGCCGGCGCCCGCCTGGCCTCGGTCGTCATGGCTTGCGTCATGGGCACCTCGTGAGGTACCCCGCCTTGATCTCTCCACCTCCTCGCAAGCCAGCCTGATGAGGCTGTGCCCGAGGAAGCCTCTTGTCGTCCTCCCCGTGAGGCTTGGCCCCTCGCGAGGGTCTTAAGTATGTGTTGATGAAGATGGGCCGTACTGGGCCACTCACTGAGCCACGCCGCAGGCTGCAGGCAGGCAAGTCTGGGTACCCCCGTTCCCAGAACACCGACAGTAGCCCCCGGGCCCAAGGCGCGCCCGGACTTGGCTTAGCAGAGAAGCGAAGGGGCAAGTGCAAAGCACCGTGGGCCCCATCAGCCTGCGGCCTCGGGCGGCACGTGGCGGTTGATTGTACATGGGCGTCCTGGCACCCCAACAACGCCTCGGCAACTGCACGAATTTACAAGTCCCTGCATGCAACACGGGTCATGATTACCTGTGATCGTGGAGGCCGGCGGTTGGCCTCCCCCGACTATATGTACGGAACGGCGCGGGCCTTTCCAGTCCATCTCTTCCTGCTACTCTTTGTCTTCTTCTTTGTCCTCGCTCCACCCTATGCCAATGGCACCGATCCGCCGGTTTTCTACCGAAGAGAAGGGGAAGGCCCCCCGAGAGAGTCATGTCCCGCTTCCTCCGAAGAAACGGCTCGTCTCTTGCCGCGGAGAAGGGGGTGCTTGGCAGGAGGTGTCGAGGCCATGGTTTGAGCGGCTGCCGCCTGGATTCCCGTTGCCCTTGTACGCCCGGATCGAGGGTCCTGAAGGCGCAGGCGCCAAGCGGAACCGCCAGAGGCGCCATCGCCGCCGGTGGATCACGGCGGTGCGCGTTGTTCCTCCTAGAGTTCACGCTGAGGGCTCCTCTCGCGAGCTCGTGCTTCACGCCGCCATGCCTCCTTGGTCTTGGATTCGCCTCCCACCTTCTTTGGCCTTCGAGATCCCGCCGAGGGGGCCTATCGAGCTTTGGCTGCAGCATGCTGACTGCAGTACCCCTGCGACCGGAGCGGAGGTCGAGGTCGTCGCTCCGGGCAAGGTCTACATGACCCGTGGTGGGGGCGATCTCGCTCGGGTCTGCAGGACGGGTGGCGCCCTCGTAATCCACCTTGAGTACGATGGCGCCTCCCTGATGTTCTTCAAGGTCTTCGATGCGGAGGCACGCCGGCTGGAGTGCTTCCCTGAGAAAGGCGGCTGGGGCCCTGCCGTGGCGAGGACTAGGCTCGCCAATCGCTCCCCCAGCAGCTCTCGGGCAGCGGAGGTGTCAGAGGATCCAGCGGCTCCGCCGAGCTCTTCGCGACTCTAGAGACGAGCGACGACAGCTACGAGCCCCCGAGCTTGAGTCGCTCTCGGAGCATGCGGGCTCGTCAGGTCGCCGTCGCCACTGATCTGTATGGGGTTGGCGCCAGTGCCTGGCGGCCCACTGTTGATGATGGCGTCTCTAGCGGAGGCGTGTGTAGTTAGCGCTCTTTAGGATTTGCTCCTTTTGTTCCCTACAAGGAATTGAAGAACACACCCCGTGGGGGTTTGTAAGGTGCCTGTAGTTCCATTTGTTAATATGATCCGTATCATGAAGCGGTGTGAGATGCTCGTCCCGTCTTAGCTTAGTTCCTCCTTTCGAACCTCGCGAGGACTTGACGCTCTGCGTTGACAGGTCCCGGTCCCAAGGCAGGCTTTAGGCGTCGCTGGTATGCTAGGTCGCGATGCCGTGGTCAAGGCCAGGAGGTGAGCGGCCCGAGGTCCAGTAAGAGCCCCTGAGTCGCGATGCTTAGGAGGTCTCCTTTAGCGCTCAAGCAGCCATCGTTTGGTGAGAAAGGAGCGCGACATTGCCAAAACGGGATTGCATTGGGTGCGAGGTCGGTGCTGCGATAGATCGTATTTTCGGAGGATGACTTATCTCGGGGTTCAGAAGCCACTCCTTGGCGCGGCGCCATGCCCGCGCATTGGGAGCTGAGGAGTTGCCCGGCGATGTCCCCACGTGCCTCTTCCCTCTCGCCTTTTCTCCCCTTCACGCTCTACGTCCTCAGGTCCCGGCCCTCGAGCGAGCTCAGCCGTCGCTGGTAGCCGAGGTCGCGATGCCGTGGACAAGGCCAGGAGGTGAGGGCTGGAGGGCCAGTAAGAGTCCATGAGTCGCGATTTTTAGGTACCCCCCCTTTAATGTGCAAGCGGTTCGCGTGGACGAGAGCGAAGGAGACGCTACGAAGGCCTCGCCCGACGCTGCTTGTTAAAGTGATCCTGCGAGTTCATCACGAGAAAAGCGAGAGTTTGCCATTACAATTGCTGGCCAGCTGCTGGTTGCTCCGGGAGGATGATGAGGCACTGAAGGCTTGGTGAGGTGGCGCCCTGTGGGGTTGCCGCGGCCAGAGCTCAGCCATTCAGGTTTGTCGACGTTGCAGGGGCGGACCCATGCACAAGCATCGTGCCATTAGGGAGCAGCTCCATCAGTTGGTGTCAATCGAGCGGGCTATTAAGTCAAGGACGTTAATCATGAAGGAGCAAATCCATTTAGATAGGGCAGGAAAAGGCGAACACCGCTGGGTTGGGCCCGAGCAACTTTGGGGATGATGTAGGCCGAGGGGCGCCCCCGATAAAGTAAACTAAAAACATGAACCAAAGGGATTTCTACTGCAGGGACGGAGCCACGCGGCCTGGGAATGATGCAGCCCTGGGGGACGCTCCTAGCTGAAAATGAAGCTTGAAGGATGTCACCTGATGATGTTGAAGATAAAGGGATGCTGAGGTAGCGGTCGGCGGGCGCTACGGAAGCCGATCTTCACGAGCCCCCAGGCCCAGGAGCCTTGGGAGGCTCTGGAGGCGCCGGCGGCTCCTCGCGGACTGTCTCCATCTCCGCCAGGACTATTGAATGCCTGGCCGCTTGAGCCTCCAGGATGCTCCTCATGAGGCGACGATGCACATCAGCCGTGTTCGGCAGGGCGTAAGGCATGCGAACATAGCTGTGGGGTGGACCTTCGCAGCATCCCACGCGTGAGGGCCAGAGGCGCTCCTGAGAGGCGGCTCGGTTGAGTCATGGTATGTCGATGCAGACGCGTAGCTCACCATCCTCGCCTGGATGGGGAGCTACGGCGGGTAAGCAGCGGCTGCCACTCATGACTCTTGACTCCTGCAGCTCCTGAATGATCTCGCTGACGAACTCCCGAGGGTTTTGCCCTCCTTGCCTTGCTCCTTTCTGAGGGAAACATGCTTTGAAACACACCTCCAAGTGGTGCCTGAGCGCCTCCCTCGTGATCCTAGAAAAGTCGATGTACCTCCAGGAGAGAGCCCCCAAGCCTTGCTCGAGCAGGGCACCGGGCGCACCTTTCTATGCGACAGAAGGAGGCGCCCCCTGAACAGGCGTGGACCCTGAGGGGCCTACCTCTCGAGGGGTCGGACCAGGCGATGTCTTCTTCTTATTAGGGGCAGCCTCGGGAAGCCTTCCGCTCCTGTGATATGGGTCTTCAATTGACGCGGCTTGAAAAGCACGTTCCAGAGAACACACAGCGTCTCTCTCTTCACAAGGCACCGTGATGACTCCACCGCTTCCTGGCATCTTGAGGACATTATAGCCGTGATGAGTCACGACCATGAACTTGGCTAGGGCTGGGTACCCGAGGATGGCATTGTACGGCAGGCGAATGTGCATGACATCGAAGTCAATGAGCTCGGTATGGTTGTTGTCGTGTTTCCCGAAGGTAACAAGAAGGCGGACCTGCCCTATCGGAACCGTGGAACCATCAATGACTCCTGAGAAAGGCTTGGTTGGCTGCAGCTGATTGTATGGCACTTGGAGATTGTTGAACATCTCGACGGATAGGACATTGAGCCCTGATCCGACATTGATGAGGGTCCTAGTGACTTGCACATTGCTGATAATTGGGGAACAAAGCATCGCAAGGACTCCGTTTGTGGCCGCGCACTTGAGCTGATCCGATGAGCTAAAGGTGATGGCGCACGCTGACCACCTGAGAGGGCGTGTGGCCTCAAGCTTGGGGAGGACTGCATTCACCTTGCGAGCAAACTACTTGAAGATGCGCTGAGAGGCCGGGGCCTGTGCGCCGCCCAAGATGCAAGCGATTACGCGGGGCTCCTGGAAGCCTCCAGCCACCTCGTCCTGACGATGGTCTTCATTCCTCCTCGGCTGTGGTGACAAAGGAGGGAGGCCCGCGTTGCCTTGTGGGCAATCCTCGCGAGGCTGATCCCTCCAACCTCCCTCGCGAGGCGGGTCCCTCCAACCTCCCTCACGAGGCTGGTCCTGCCAGCGGTCCTTGCTAGGTCGGTCACGCCACCCTTGGCGAGGGCCACGGTCTTCCCATCATCCTCCACCTCTTCCTCCTCCTCGGCCATAGCCCCGGTCGCTGCACTCGGGGCGTCGGCCGGCATGCACGTCCCGCATGGCCTTGAGCTCTTGGCATTCGTTTGTATTGTGGGTGTGGAGGTCGTGGTACACGCAGTACCAGCTTCCCTTGGATGACTCAGGCCGATCCCGGCCTTGCTTGGTGTCCGGCTCTGCTGCAAGCACGGCAGCCACCTTGCGCTTCACGTCCTTGACCTTGGGCTTCTTCTCATCTGGGTCAGTAGCTCGCAGCTCAAGGAGGGAAAGGCGCCCTTCCTCAGCCCTAGCGCACTTGGTCGCGAAATTGAACAGCTCCAGGGAGGTGCACAGGTCCTCATGGATCGCAAGCTCCTCCTTCATCTTGACATCACGCACGCCGTCGGAGAAGGCTGAGATGATGGCCTCCTCAGACACCCTGGGGATCTTAAGGCGAGAGATGTTGAAACGCTGGATGAACTTCTACAGAGTGTCTCCCGGCGGCTGCTTGATGCGGTGCAAGTCGCTCATGGCCGGGGGCCGGTCGCGGGTGCCTTGGAAGTTGACGATGAATTGGGTGCACATCTCGTCCTAGGAGGAGATCGTGCCAGGAACCAGGTTCAGGAGCCAAGTGCGGGCACCTTTCTTAAGCGCCATGGGGAACCAGTTCGCCATGACCTTCTCGTCCCCGTTGGCGGCTTCGATGCCCAGCTCATAGAGCTGGAGGAACTTCGCAGGGTCAGCCATGCCATCGTAGCGCGGGGGCAGATCTGGCTTGAACTTGCCCGACCAGGCCACGCTGCGCAGCTCGGCGGTGAAGGCACGACAACCTGCAGTGGCCGCGGGAGGCCTTGGGTGACGGAGAGCTTGATCTCGGAAGTCTCTGTGCGCTGTCGCCAGAAGCAGCGCGGGGTCTTGACGCGCTGGAGCAGGAGCGCGTTCGTGCTGGGCCGGTGCGGGTAGCACACGGGCAGCTTCTTGGGGGCGAGGGATCTCTTGGCAGCTCTTCTCTTGCTGTGCTAGCACCGGACGGAGTGGGTTCCACCCAGGGGCCACGCGCCTTGGGTCCAAGGCGCCCTCTTGAGGGGGAGGCGGCTGAGGCGCCCCCGGAGCTTCGTCGCCCGCGCAGGGCGGGGCACAGTGCAGTGAGAGGGATGGCGCAGGGGAGCCCCTAGTGGTGCTGACGAGCTCGGTGATGCGGGCGAGCCGCTCGTCATAGAGGTCGTTGACGGGATGGTAGTGCAGGAGCTCCCGCGCCAGGAGCAGCGCAGCGTGCGCGTCCGCAGGAGCGCAACGGACGTGGGACAAGGAACTGGCTGGAGTCAGCGACGGGGTGGCGGTGCAGCCTTCTCGCCGCACCGAAGGATGCAGGGACGACGCCTGCTGCTCGTCCCCCACTGGGCCGGTGGCGGCGTTGATGGCATGCGACGGGGAACGGTGGGGGCGCCCGCCGACGGGGGCTGTCTGGGCGACGCGAGTGGCGAGAGCGGCCCAGCGCTTGGCGCGGGCTCGACGAGCGTCTGACATGGATGCGACGGGCGGTGAAACACGAGGCGACGGAAGGCGGATTTCGGTGCACCCCTACCTGGCGCGCCAAATGTCGGATTTCGGGTTCCGGCAGACCCTCAAGGTTCGAACTCTGGGGTGCACGCGAAGATCACACCTCCTGCCTACCCATGTCTCGTCGCCTCGCAAGGATCTAAACTACACGAAGAACAACACAAGGGACACGAGATTTATACTGGTTCAGGCCACCATTGTGATTTAATACCCTACTCCAGTTTGTGGTGTGGTGGATTGCCTCAGGGGCTGATGATGAACAGTACAAGGAAGAACAGCCTTTCGAGGGGCTGTTCTTGGCTGGTGCAATGAACTGCTTGGGTGAGTTCAGTCGCCTCTCTCTCTCACTAGTCTGTCCAAAATCTCCTCCCTCCACTCTGCGGTGGCTAGCTCTATTTATATTGGGAGGCCCTGGGCCTCTTCCCAAATATTGAGCGGGAAGGGCGCTAACAATTGGCCATTTTGAAGGGGAACATCTAGTACACTTATCCTGACTAAAGTCAGTCCTCGCCTACCAAAGACCCTGACAGTGACGCCGGCTTGGGCTCCACGATGACCTCCATCATGCCGCCCTACTGGTCTTGGTCTTGTTGCACCGAAATGGTTGCCTTTGCTTGATACTCTTGCCTACGCTTGCCCCCTTTGCACCAAAGAGGAAACAAGGACTTTGTGCAGGCCGGCGCCCGCCTGGCCTCGGTCGTCATGGCTTGCGTCATGGGCACCTCGTGAGGTACCCCGCCTTGATCTCTCCGCCTCCTCGCGAGCCAGCCTGACGAGTCTGTGCCCCAGAAAGCCTCTTGTCGTCCGCCCCGCAAGGCTTGGCCCCTCGCGAGGGTCTTGAGTATGTGTTGATGAATATGGGCCGTACTGGGCCCCTCCCTGAGACACGCCGCAGGCAGCAGGCAGGCATGTCTGGGTACCCCCGTTCCCAGAACGCCGACAACCCCCGACTGGTGCTGCCTACGGGGCAGCCCAAGGCCGTCGATGCATGGTCCCACGTGGAGCTTGTCGACCCCCGCGTGAGGGCGGTGCTGAAGAGGATGAACGGGGACCTGAGGCCAGGCAATTTGGGGGCGGCGATGCTGACTGCGGCCACACTTCTGAGGGAGTTCCCAGAGCATCGAGTGGCTCCACTTCGGGAGCACGCGCTCCCATTGTGGAGGCTTGGGGAAGCGAATGCCGCCCTTTGCCTGAGCTCCGTGGCCCTGGCCGATGAAGATCTGGTTGCAGCTCTCCATTCCTTGGTTAGGGGAGACATTGCAAGGCCGGAGGGCGCCCCCGTTCCCCTGTTTCTTCACGGCAATTGGGAGCAGGTGGTGAACGCCATGCCCGCCTTCAACGGGGAGGGGCTGGTGCTCGTAGAACCTCCCGGGGATCTGGCGGCGATGCCGATGGTGAACGTGTCCTCCAGTGACTCCAGCAGGAGTGAGGAGGAAGAAGAGGAGAAGGAGGAGGAAGAAGAGTCTGACTCCGAGGCGACTAGAAGGAGTCAGGGGATTCCTTTCATCGACGCAGGTCCCGTGCCCTCGACTCTATGTCGGACGACGACGAGGCCGGCGCCAGGCGAGGAGGGGAGGATTCTCCCCTGGTCCCGAGGAAGGACAGGTCGGAGCTGGTTCTCCCAGGGTCTGCTCTGGCTCCAGGGCAGTCTGAGGCTAGCTCCGGCCTTCCCGGGGCGCCCTCTACTTCCGGGCCTCCCAAGGCCGATCCCAGCTGTAGGCTCTCGGGCTTCAAGTTTGGCTGGAGGCTGCTTGATTCCACGAACGATGTCCAGTAAGTGCTCGATCCATGCTTTGCTTTGTTTCTACCGCCGAGACTTGACGTCTGCACTCTTTTGACCAGGCCGGCACCTGCGGCGAAGAGGTTGAAGGGGGCTTCTGCGGCCCTTCTTGAGGCGAGTTTGTCTGCCGGGGTAGTGCCTTCGTCTGCGGGGAAAGGAGGCATCGAGGCTCGTTCCTCCCCTGCCCGGTCATCCTCGCGAGCCCAGCATGGACACTCTGGCGAGGAGTCAGCCCTCGAGGCCCCGCTGACGCTGGAGGTGCCTGGGCTTGATGCTGGTGCTGAGGTGTCCAAGGCCCAGGAGGCTCCTTCCTCCCAAGCCGTGATCACACTACCATCCTCTCCGCCTGCTCCATCGGCTCCCGTCTCTTCTGATCCCTCTGCCGTCTTGGACCAGGCCGCCAATGAACTGAGCCGACTGTTAGAGGATCTCTAGAGCCAGGACCCCCGCCTGGTGGTCGGGCGCATGGAGCTAGCTTCTGGTTGGGCCCGCTCTGCCGCCTCTATCCGAGTGGCACTGAGCCAGGCTGCGTCTGCCTCCGACGAGGAGAAGCGAGCCGCCTGCCAGACCAAGGCGGCTCGCGATGCTGCCCAGGGCGACGCAGTGGATTCCCGGGGCCACTGCAAGGTGCTGGAGGTCGAGCTGCAAGGCCTGCGTGACGAGCTCGCGAAGGAGGTCCGCATCTGCCAGGAGAAGGAGGAGAAGATGAAGGCTCGGTAGGCTGCCGTCAAGGACGGGGACACCGAGCTTGTTGACCACCATGGCCAGTTGGAGATGATGGAGTAGGCGCTGAAGGTGGAGAGGACCGAGCTAGACCGCAAGGGGAGGGTCCTGGCCGAGGATTGAGTGGCCTTCGCCAAGCTGGAGGAGAAGGCTCACGCTGCGCTGAAGACACTCTATGAGGGCGGCTTAGAGGAGCCGTTGGCTGGCGAAGAGGACAAACCTGCCGAGCTACTTCCCTTCCTGGTTCGTGCGCTTGAGGATGTCGTGGACGGCCTTGGCCCTACGGCCGAGGCCGAGGCGCGTGCCCTGTCATCTGCAGTGCTGATGCGCGTCCTCAGCCACGTCTACCTTCGCGACCCCAACGTCGACCTCGATAGCCTGCTGGACCCTGTGAGCGGCAACCTTGCCGCCGCTGCTGCTAAGGTCGTGAAGGGCCGAGCCGAGCCTTTGCTGGGGAGGTTCCGTGCCTTCAGCATCTTGCCTAGCGTGACTCCACCATAGGCGGCGGCGATACTGGAAAGTGATCCCTTTGCGGTTTTTGTCCTGTTTTAATTCCTGCAACATGCACCATGCCTCGTGGAGGCGTTTAAACTTGTGTTTGGTGTCGTGAAACACTCTATGGCTTGTAATATTTGCTTTTGAATTCCATAGAATTTGCATTTTCCCTCCCATTTGCCTGTGTTCTATGTCGGCAAGGCCTTACCCCGCGCATACCTTAGCCGCCGTTAGCCCCGACCGGAAACCAGGACAGGACTAAGGATTGAGGGGCTACGTGACTAGTTAGGCTCCTAAGTCGTGAAGCTCAAGAGTCCCCCTTGACGCGCAAACGAGTCTTCATACCTTGGCTCCGCTCGGGGAGAGGCGCGCGACATCCAGGTCCGAGGGACATGGCTGGGTGGCGTGCGTTCGGGCGTAGCCCAGGCGCATCCCCCATGTCCAGCCCCCTCGCACGCCACTCCCGAGGGGAGGCGTTGCAACGGTGCCAAACACTGAACTCTGGGCTCCTTGAGGTTGATACGGCAGTGGGCCACCCTCAGTTGTTTATCACCAGCGCGGAGCATAGCGCTTCCGTATGTGTATGGGCATAGCTGCTCCTCTGCAGTGTTGTCAGCCAGCGCGGAGCATGGTGCTTCCACTGGTATGAGGGAGGGGGATCCCCTCCGGGAGGATCCCCCGGGGCGTGTACAGCCCCGCCCTGACACGTGGCTGGCACGGTAGGGCTAGGAGAGGTGTCGGTGTCAAAACCGGCGGATCTTGGGTAGGGGGTCCCGAACTGTGCGTCTAGGCGGATGGTAACAGGAGACAAGGGACACGATGTTTTTACCCAGGTTCGGGCCCTCTCGATGGAGGTAAAACCCTACTCCTGCTTGATTAATATTGATGATATGTGTAGTACAAGAGTAGATCTACCACGAGATCAGAGAGGCTAAACCCTAGAAGCTAGCCTATGGTATGATTGTTGTTCGTCCTACGGACTAAAACCCTCCGGTTTATATAGGCACCGAAGAGGGTTAGGGTTACACAGAGTCGGTTACAATGGTAGGAGATCTACATATCCGTATCGCCAAGCTTGCCTTCCACGCCAAAGAAAGTCCCATCCGGACACGGGACGAAGTCTTCAATCTTGTATCTTCATAGTCCAGGAGTCCGGCCAAAGGTGCTAGTTCGGCTATCCGGACACCCCCTAAGCCAGGACTCCCTCAGTAGCCCCTGAACCAGGCTTCAATGACTACGAGTCCGGCGCGCATATTGTCTTCGGCATTGCAAGGCGGGTTCCTCCTCTGAATACTTCATAGAAGATTTTGAACACAAGGATAGTGTCGAGCCCTGCAAAATAAGTTCCACATACCACCGTAGAGAGAATAACATTTGGACGAATCTAATCTGCTGATGTATTCCACAGCGCGACATCATGCCGCGGCCAAGCCTTCATTCGAATCGTTTTATTGTCCCACCTCAGCGCGTTTAGCGAGGTGGTTTCCTTGGCACGTCTTGTCAAAGCAGAGATTGTGTCCCCTTATTCCGGGATTCTCATCAATACGGGCATGGGTAACCCAATCGTGCCCGTTGGCATGCCCCCTCTATCGAGGGCGAGCCCCGAACGGTCATGGGGAAGGCTCTTGGTATTCAACCTCTTTATAAAGAGACCAAGGCCCCGCTCCTTTCTTTCAATCTCAATCGAGTCCGCCCCTCGCCTCGAGTTCCAACACCCAAAGCTCCAGATTCAGGCGCTTCGGACCTTCGATGATGTCCGGCTCCAACCTGCAAGGCTGGTGGATGCCTTCCTCCGTTACGGAGGAAGACTTGCTAAAGTTAAGAGATGCCAGGTATCTAACTGGCGAAATTTCGCATACGCTACCTGCCCAAGGGCAGGTTATCCCCACTCCCAAGCCCGGCAAAAGCATAGTGTTCGCGTCTCACTTTCTTCGGGGGCTAGGCTTCCCGACGGAACCCTTCATGAGGGGGCTCATGTTTTATTATGGGTTGGAATTTCATGACTTGGATCTGGAGTCCATCCTCCACATCTCATCGTTCATTGTCGTATGCGAAGCATTCCTCCGCGTTACCCCTCACTTCGGATTGTGGCTCAAGACCTTCAAGGTGGAGCCGAAGATGATCAAGGGGCAGCAGGCAGAATGCGGAGGGGCTGTTATAAGCAAGAATGCTGATGCTCCGTGGCCCGAGGGCTTTTTTCAAGAGGAGCTCATCCTATGGCAACAAGAGTGGTTTTATATCATAGTTCCCAGGGGCACCAAATGGGTGGCGCCACCTGCCTTTCGCTCGGGGTCCTCCACCGTAGCTGGCGTCATGGGTTAATAAAGGACTTGACTGGCGGCCGTCCAAGGACGTGACCTTGTTGCAGGGCCGCATTCGAGACCTCCTAGAGAGGGAGATCACTCTGGTCGTAGTAGCGCAGGTCATGCTGATTCATCGCATCCTGCCCTGCAAACATCGCCCCCTCCGCCTGCGGGAATTTAACCCGGAGGGACCACGAGCTGTCCAACATTTTATGGGCGTGACGCCCGTGGAGATGTACAAGCTTCTCTTCAGATCACAAGCGATGTGTCCGGACTTGACCGAGGACATAGGTCTGAGCTGCAATCGCCTGGATACTCAAGTAAGTAGCCCTGTATCCGAACACACTATCCCGTATTTATTACGAACTTCGCCCTTTAAAAGAGTTGTTCCCTGAACAGGAGTGGATAGTGAAGGCAAAGTTAATTAGGTGTCCGGCCCCACTCCCTAAGGCCATGCCGGATCCCGTGTTAACCAGGATGCTGGAGGTTGCGCCTTCGGAAGAGGGCGAAGGGGGAACAAGGAAGCTACCGCCTCCGCGAAGGAGGTTGTTAGGAGAGGGGGGATCAAGAATCCCTCCGTCCAAGGTAAGAGGACCGCCTCTGAAGACCTGGAGACCATGATCTCAATGCGGGGGAAGAAATCTTCACCAGAGGGTCCTGCGCCGAGAGATGCCTCAGTCGCATTATGCCCCCCAAGGGGATCAGCCCTCTACCGAACCGTAAGTAAAAAAAGGGGAGTTCATTTTAAAATAAAGGATATCCCTGCCCAATTTCGGATTAAGATGATCGAAATTTACCTTGTAGTTCGGATCTCAGCTCTTCTCAGTAGAGCTCATCTTTGGGGGATCTTCGTTCGGAGATGATAGAGAGCGAAACGCCTCCCCCCGCCGTACTGTCTAGCGAGGCGGGCGACCCTGAGATGTCGTCACGGAGGGCTTCTCCGAGTCCGGCGGGGCCGGAGGGCAGTCACATGTCCCCTCAAAGCCCTCCACGTCTAGCCTTCGAAAAAGGCCATCGGACGAGTCCGGCACCACCTGGTGTACGGTCGGAGGAGCTGAAGGATCTGCTCAGGCGAGCGTCTATCTCAGAAGATCACCATGCGTTAATGGGTGCGGTGATTGAAAGGATCTCATCCGCTGAGAGCGGATTACATGAAGCCATCAGAAGTTTACTGACAGGCTTTGATGTACGCAAAATGATGTACCCTGTGACAGTTCCGCATATAACATGCGCCCTGTGTACAGAGTAGCCCCTGAGGCTCGGTGTGTTGTCAAAAAGGACAGCACGCCGAAGATCATAATCCCAGGTATAATGTGTCGCCCTTCCTATGTAGGTGGCGAAGGGTCCGGTGCCTAGCCGGACTGAGGAATTTGCCGAACTAAAGAGGCAACTTGACGTGGCGGATGCCGACATTGCGCTTGTCAATAAGCGACTTGACGAGTCGCAAGGTATGCAATTTCTCCATGGACACCTGGTAGGGGAGCTTGATGCCCGTGCCTTACAACATGTATGCTTGATGCAGAGGGTGCCGCTGCCATGGAGAACCTACGGGCGGAGCTCGCCCGGGCCAAGGAACAGGCCAGAAAGAGTGATGCGGCTGCCTTAAAGGCGACCGAAGAGCTAAAAGCCGAATAGGCTGCTCACTGCTGAAGCAAGAAGGAAGTGGCTGAGATGGCCGTGAAGTTGAAGAATGCTGCCGACCGCTGTAAGTTTCTTGAAAAAGAAGATCGAGCGGTGCAAGAGGACCTCAAGAAGGCCACTACCGAGGCCAAGGATGCTCGCTCTGCGATGAGAGCTATGAAGGAGGAGCTGCGTCAGGCCGAAGATATCGCGGCTGGAAAGCCCTTTCTGTTGCAGAGGAAATTCATGGATACTAAATGTGCTCAGTTGGACTGGCTATGGAGTTCGGAGGATGCTTATCTGGACTTGGCGGCAAGTGCCGTGGACGCGGCCGAACACTTCTGAGATCAAAAGGATCACGAAATGGAAAATGTTTTTTGGCCGCAGTTCCATTATCCAGAGCGCCCCCTTCCATTAACCGATCGCTTGGCCGAATGGGCGGAGCTGAATAGGTTATCTGGACTTGCTATGAGGGATGACGTGAGTCTTTTGTGGCCGAGAAGGCCTGAGCCTAAGAGTTATTTTGGCTTGGTGCAGCAGTCCCTTGGTGCAGTGCCGCATATCAACGCAATGAGGAGGTCAGCATGCATAGAGGGTGCACGGATGGCTCTTGCCCGTGTCAAGACATACTGGGTGGAGATGAAGGCCACCGATATTGCATCCCAAGATTCGGGCGGAAGCCGAGTACCTGTCGAGCACTATTTTCAGGAAGTTCTGCAGGGCGCTCGTTTAATAGAGACGCAGTGCTCGAAGGATATTATGTTCGAATAACATGTATTATTGTGAAACAATATAAGAGCTTTTTATACTTGTGCCTTTCAAGAATTAAAATACCTCCTGTGCGACCGCTAGTGTATATGTATATATAACCTGAAAGATGGCAGTCTTCGGCTTCACCCACCGGGCGTATAATGCGGGGGTGTTTGTGAAAAGGCGCATTTTCACACTTGATCCAACGTCTTGGTCCTATAAAGGAGGTGGTAGCGCAACAAACTAGGCAACCGGACTATAATGCTTTGTCACTTTCACTTAGCCATAGGAGTTTGACATTGGGGCTACGACATAGCCCCTAGGGGCACCGCGCTCACCCGAATTTGGGGCGCGTATGTGCCTGACCGGGAAACAGTCCTTCGTCAATGCGGAGGAATCCTATAGATTCCTGCGGGTCATCGAGTGGTTGACCAGTCTCATGCTATATCATGACAATCAGTTTTCGGCTTTCTCTACTGAGGTGCTCGCCTGGCCGAACCGGGGCACAATCGTAGTAGTTCTCCTGGTGCCGCCTTAACCGATAGAGCGGAACGTAAGGCAGCAAAACATAGGAACCGAGCAAACCCACATTTGACGAAAGACATGATTCGGAGCTGATGCATATAAGGCCTAACTCGAGACGCCGAACACTCCCTAAGGTATTCGGTCTTTATGAAAACGGGCCGAACAATGCCCGTGGTAATAAGCCCCTGGTGTCCAGGTACGCACAAAATTCTGACGTGGCCCATGCCAAAACGTCAGCCTCCTCCTTGGTTATAGCAAGAAACAAGGTGATGTGTATCAACAAGAGATAGTAAAAAAGGTTTACGCAGGGTCTTAATCTGAAAATAATCCTTGTCACGGGTCCCTACTGCACGTCTGCGCCCGTATCTCCGTTGTGTCGTATCCTGGACGGGTGTAGCACGATGTTCATATGGAAAAGAGAGGAACTTAGTTGAAAAAGATTGTGCGAAAATGTACGTTTATAAAAAAACAAAGTACAATTCAAAGAATGAATAAAATTGAGCTTTATTGTCTCTTGTTGTACATGCGCGGAGCCCCTTGTATGTTTACGCCGGACTCGTCTAACCATGTCCGGGGTCGGAACGACCTACTTAGGTGCTTTGCTTAGTGAATCTATTTTAGTGTGTGGCTGTCAAGGCAGTCACACAATCTTCCGCGCTCGAGGAACACTCGATATTTCCCTTTAAGGAGATGACGCCTCGTGGACCGGGCATTTTAAGTGTAAGGGATGCATAATGCGGTATTGCGTTAAAGCGGGCGAAACCTTCGCGTCCCAGTAGTGCTTGATAGCTACTTGTAAATGGGGCGAGGTGGAAGGTTAACTTTTCGCGGCGGAAGTTGTCGGGTGAGCCGATCACAACTTCTAGCAGTAGAGAGCCCGTACAATTGGCATATGGGCCTAGCATTACCCCTTGAAAGGAAGTGTTGCTATGGCGAATTTTGGTTGGGTCTATCCCCATTTTGCGGATTGTGTCCTGGTATAGCAGGTTTAGATCACTGCCGCCGTCCATGAGGAATTGTGTAAATTGGAGTCCGTCATTTATCGGATCTAATATCAAGGCAGTTCATCCTGCATTCCGGATACTACTAGAGTAATCCTGATGGTCGAAGGTGATTGGTTTTAACAACCAGTTGCGGGACTCCTCTAGGATAGGCCGTGTGGCGCGTACCTCTATGGGCACAGCTCTAGTTTTCCCTTTTATCACGTGAAGTGAGTTTACTGCTTTGACTTCTTGCCGGAAATTCTTTTGTATTTCGGTGCTCTGCTTGTGGGGTTCGTCATCATCCTCACTTGATGTGTCAAGCCCCTTGTGTTCGGTGTTGAGTTCGCCGGACTGCTTGAAGACCCAACAATCCCCGTGGGTATGGTTTGCAGGCTTCCCGGTAGTACTGTGGATTTGGCATATCTTGTTCAAGATTTTGTTTAAGTTAGATAGCTCGTCCCTATTATCGTTAAGGGGCAGTTTTTTATGATTCTGCCGAGAGGTTTTGAATCCGGCGTTGACTGCCGTGCTCTTCGGGCTGTTTCCATTGGTCCGACGCTGGTCCTTGCTGTGTCGCAGTTTCCCGTTTCCATCCCTGACTTCGGATGTACTTGGGTCGCTGGTACTGCATCTTGCCAGCCAGCTATCCTCTCTCGCGCAAAAGCGGGTCATCAGGCTTGTTAATGCGGCCATTGTTATTGACTTTTCTTGGCCGAGGTGTCAGGCGAGCCATTCATCTCGAACGTTGTGTTTGAAAGCTGCTAAGGCTTCGGCGTCCGGACAGTCGACTATTTGGTTATTTTTAGTAAGGAATTTGTTCCAGAATTTTCGGGCTGACTCTCTGGGTTGTTGAGTTATGTGACTTAAATCGTCTGCGTCCGGAGGTCGTACATAGGTCCCTTGAAAATTTGCCCGAAAAGCATCCTCGAGCTCTTCCCAACTTCCAGTGGTGTTTTCGGGGAGGCTTTTGAGCCAATGCCGGGCTAGCCCTGTGAGCTTGAGGGGTAAGTATTTTATGGCGTGGAGGTCATCTCCTCTAGCCATGTGTATGTGGAGGATGTAATCCTCAATCCAGACTCCGGGGTCTGTTGTTCTGTCGTATGCCTCTATGTTTACGGGTTTGAATCCCACTAGGAATTCATAATCCAGAACCTCATCGGTGAAAC
Source organism: Triticum aestivum (assembly GCF_018294505.1). Lineage (NCBI taxonomy): Eukaryota > Viridiplantae > Streptophyta > Magnoliopsida > Poales > Poaceae > Triticum > Triticum aestivum. Next base: position 284,350,123 of record NC_057798.1, read on the forward strand.
ATAGGGGGTGTGCGGCACCTCTATATTTAGGTGTACCGTAGCATTTGGATACCTGATGTGTTGCATTGCTTACTAGAGCCTTCTTTCTTGGCCCGTAGATAGATCTAACTGGGCCATCTCTTTGATGCGACTCCGTATGCAGATCGCGTGCCGGCTTGTATGTACCACCGTTTGCCGTTCTAGGTTTGCCATGGGGTCGTCTATCCGACCGGGTGGTCTCCCTGCTTTTTGATTGCGGGGGCTCTACGGCCTCCTCATCAAATTCGGGCAGTAGTTTTCGCTTCGGGTAGCTCTTTGTTCGGCGACTAACGCCGTATTTGTCTGCGTTGTTGAGTACTTTGCTCCATCTGATTCGGAGCGCCTCCTCCGCTATTTTGAGCTTCCGCTTGTGCTTTTTTAGGCTACGCACGGTGGCGACGAGCCTTTTGTGAAGGTTCTTCTGCTCCAGCAGCTTGTCCGATGTTAGATCATCCGGACTGTTATCTTCGCTGGGGACAGATTTTTTATCTAGGTTGCCCTATTCGAACGGTTCGCCCTGCTCTATGGCCGGGTCTGCATGGCTGCTCTCTTTGTCGAGGCGGGATTTTGAGCGGCGCTTACGTCGCCGTTTTGACTGCTTTTCGGGGGAATGATCCCTCGTGGCGTCCTATTGTTCCTCGTCGTCGCTTCCTTTAGGTGTGTCCACCATGTATACATCGTGAGATGAGGTGGTTGTCCAGTGCCTTATAGGTGCTGGTTCATGCTTATCTCCTGCATCGTCGTCCATACCGTCGATGTCTTCGGAGTCGAAGTTGAGCACGTCGTTTTAAACTTTCGACAGTGGCTACGAAGTGGGTGGTAGGTGGGCTTTGAATTTCTTCGTCGTCCGCATCCCAACCTTGCTGACCATAATCCGGCCGGGGCTCTCTTGATAAAGAGAGAGACTTTTGTGAATTCAGGATGTCTCTAAAGGGCGAGTGCTGAAAGATGTCCGCGGTGGTGAACTCCAGGATCGGCGCCCAATCAGATGCGATCGGCAGGGGCGCAGAAGGTTCGGAGTCCTGACAGGAGTCCGACACCTTGGAGTCACGAGCTCCGCAAAGGATAGGGTTGGTGTTCGGCGCAATCGCCATAGAGATAACAGCCCCCGAGGAGGTGTCCAGCCACTCGTCCTCGGTCAGTGCAGTCGGCTCCGAACTAAGGGTCGGAGCAGACACTTGTGCAGCCTCCAGGGCACTGTCCGGCGGCAGAGCTAGATCGTGCCCATCGTGACAGTGCGGCGCGCTCGGTCGTGGCTCGAGCCCGTCGAAGATCAAGTCCCCGGGGACGTCGGCCTTATAGTTCAAACTTCCAGATCTGACCTGATGGCCAGGGGCGTAGCTTTCAATCTACTACAGATAGCCAAGCGAATTGCCCGCAGTGCAAAGCCGCCGAATACGAAGATCTGTCCGGGGCGAAAAGTCTCACCCTGGACCGCATCGTTGTTGATGATCGGAGGAGCCATCGGGCCTAAAGATGACGACACAGAGGAACTCTCAATGAAAGCACCAATGTCGGTGTCAAAACCAGCGGATCTCGAGTAGGGGGTCCCGAACTGCGCGTCTAGGCGGATGGTAACATGAGACAAGGGACATGATGTTTTTACCCAGGTTTGGGCCCTCTCGATGGAGGTAAAACCCTACTCCTGCTTGATTAATATTGATGATATGGGTAGTACAAGAGTAGATCTACCACGAGATCAGAGAGGCTAAACCCTAGAAGCTAGCCTATGGTATGATTGTTGTTCGTCCTACGGACTAAAACCCTCCGGTTTATATAGGCACTGAAGAGGGTTAGGGTTACACAGAGTCGGTTACAATGGTAGGAGATGTACATATCCGTATCGCCAAGCTTTCCTTCCACGCAAAGGAAAGTTCCATCCGGACACGGGACGAAGTCTTCAATCTTGTATCTTCATAGTCCAGGAGTCTGGCCAAAGGTGATAGTTCGTCTATCCGGACACCCCCTAATCTAGGACTCCGTCAAGAGGTGTATCTGGGCACCCGTGAGCCAGCGCGGGACTCACGAGGCCCTACCTCGAGGCGGGTTGCGCCTGGCTCTAGGCCTTTATCAATGATGTGTTCTTGTAGGGTGGTTAGAATGCAAATGCTCTATGTCCTTAGGTCTCAACCCTCGAGCGAGCTCAGTCGCCGCTGGTATGACAGGTCATGATGCCGTGGGTCAAGGCCAGGGGGTGAGGGCTGGAGATCCAGTAAGAGCCCATGAGTCACGATGCTCAGGCGCCCCCCTATTAACGTGCAAGCACTTTGCACGAGAGCGGGGAGGTCCATGGTAAGCAGCGGATGATATCCATGAGAATCAGGTTAAACGCGGAGGAATACATCCATTTAGATAGATGCAGAAAAAAGCAAACGCTGCTGGGTCAGGCCCGGGCAGCTTGGGGATAATGCAGCCCGAGGGGCGACCCCAACAAGGTAGGTAAAGAACATAAGCAAAACGGATACATGTGAAAGTGCAAATATCCCTAGGTGGTTTTGGTAATTCATAACAACATATAGCTCATTGAGCTAATGCTATTCTGTCACACCCTGATTTTCATGCCACAACACTTAAGCTAATAAATCATGATAAAATGTGGTTTGACAAAAACTTTTGAGTGTTTGGTCCTTGCTTGATTTGATTTATGTGTGTTGGTTGCAAGTGCTCTAAAAATCAAATAAATCCTCCAGCTCCTATACTTCATCTCCTTGCTCCAAACTCTTGAACCAATGATCATGCCATGTGTATAGGACATAAAAATAATTTCTTGCAAAAATAATTTGGCCAAATAGTGTTTTCAAAAATTACTTTTTCAAAACCCCCTTAATTGAGGTTTGCACTATAAGTACTTAATTAAGGGCAGTAAAAATCTTTCCAAAAATATATTTGACTCCTATTGTATATAGGATACCCAGAAACCACAAAAATATAATTTTAAAAGTTATTTTCCTATTTTAGTTAAAAGCTTTTTCTTAAGGCCAGAAATGGTCTTTAATAGGGAAAAATTATTTTATTGTTTCTAAAATAATTGACAAAAATCAGGGAAACTCAGTGGACATATATTTTCCAGATATAAGAGTTTCAAGACATGGTCATGTTCAAAATATTGGACAAAACCTCCCAAAACCATTTCTGCCAATTTCAAGGATTTGAAATATTTCTACAGGAAATATTTTCATAAAAATCCAAGAAAAATCCATCATGTCACAAATGCCCTCAAAACTTGCCAAGTCTCATGACTTGGAGAACAAGATAACATTGTCAAATCCCCTCAAAACCATTTCTGTCCATTTTGAAGTTTGAGCAACTTTACATTGCCAAACATTCCCAAATGTTCTCAAACCTTGTGAACATGCTCAAATGTTCTAATTATACATCTAGACCAAGAGGCACAAGTTGGAGAACAAGTTAACTTGATCAAAGGGCCCCAAAACCCTTCCTGTCCAGAACCAAATTTGAACAACTCTACATTGGCAACTTTCTCCTTTTGATCTCAACTTTTGTAGACATGTTCATAACCTCAAATGAAGACCCTACAACAAGTGGTGCATCAAGGAGAACAGATTTGCATGACTAAATCTTCGAAAGTCCATTTATGCTGATTTCTAGGGTTTACAAAAGTTGCATTGGCAACTTTTCCCAAATGAACTCAATCTTGGTGGAACCTCTTATTTTCTCATACCATTTGACCCTGTCAAGCCTCATGACAAATGGAGATCATCTACTTGCCCAAACCAATATCAAACACCTTCTGCCACTTTACCAAAATATCATTTTTGACCTATTCCACTAATCTCTATGGCCTCAACTTTTTACCACAGCCCCTCAGAGTCCCCTTGCACCTCCAGTAACTCTTCCCTGGCCTAAACTCAATGATTGAAGGGTGAAACATCCCCATTTACCCTTCTGGACAACAGCATTCTTCTCCTTTCTCACCTCCCTCCTCACTCCAGTGGATCTCCAGGGCATCCAATGCCCCTCCCCACTTGTTTACTTCTCCATAGCGCTACGAGACATCAGTGGGCACGCCCCTGCCCCTTAAACAATGCCATGGCAGCCAAAGGCACGCTCTGGAGAGTGCTACAGTGCACCCTCGCACTGTAGCCGTCCCCTGCCAAGCACCTCCGGCCACCTCGGGCCTCCCTAGCGTGCCCGACGAGGTGCCTCGGTGTCTGCGACACGCTAAACCCCTGTCCCCCTCCTCCTTCTCCCGCCTGCTGCCTCTGCTCACACGCGCGCCGGCCGCCCGAGAGCTCCAATGAGCGGCCTCACATGCGCGACACCTCTAGCCCTCCCCCGCTCCTTCTCTCCCTTTCTCCGGCCGTAGACCATCTCTACAAACGCCCCAGACACGCACACACGAGCCCCCATGGCTTGCAGCGATGGCAACAGCCTCGCCGGCGCATGAGCTCATAGTGCACCTCGCCCGCTTCCTTAAAGGCCACCTCGAGCCCTCTATGGCTTCCGCTGGCTCTCTCTCCCTCCTGCGCGTCATCCCGACCGGCTCACTCCTCTCCCCGCACCCTCCATAGCCCTCCATGGCCAGAGAGCCGCCGCCGGCATCCACCTAAATTCAGCCGAGCCCAAGCTCTTGTCCCTCTCCTCTCTCCACCAGCAGGCTCCCCGGAGCAAGGCGGAGCTCCCACGCTCTTTCCCTCGTCCGAGGGCGCACCGTAGCGCCATCTGCAATCTCACCCGACGCCACCGTCCGCCAGCGTCCAAGCCGTCGTCGCCTCGACCATCCCCGGCAGCCGTGGCATACATGAATGGATGCGGCGTTCGGCGCCAACCTCATCCATAGTCGGGGCGTCACCGGAGGTGCTCCGTAGCGCCAGAAGTCACCGTCGGGGTTCTCTGCTCCCTCGGCCAGGCAAGCGCGCGGGAGGAAAACAAAGACGAAGGCCCTGCTGGCGGGCCCTGCTTGTCGGTGGCCCAGCCACCGGGCCACGCTGGCAAGTGGAGGCGGGTTCGCCCTCTCTCGCGTCCCCGCGGTGAAGGCGCACTCCGCATGGGCGCCTTCGACGTCGCCTCTGTCGTCCCGTGCGGCTGGTCCGGCCCACGGTCTATCTGTCGCCTCGTGCGCAGGATATCGTTAAAGCCTTATTTCCTTTTTCTTTTTCATGTCAACTTCAAAAATCCATAAATAATTCAACACAGCTCCAAATCCAATGATTCAAATTTCTAGTAGTTTCTAAAATCATGCCCTACCACAAGGTGCTATTGTCACATTTTTACAGAAGCATTTCCTTCACAAATATTTATCAAAACCCCATTTTCCATTTCTGTGGTGAATTTTAGAAAATCATAGAGACCTCAAAATTGATCCAAATGCCATGATTCAAATTCCTAGATGCTTCTAAGTTCATAACTTAGTTTATGAACATTTTTCTTAATACTTTCTGTACCCCACAATATAATGAGCCATTTCTTCATATTTGTCAACTTTGCAAATTCATACGGATTTCATTTGAACTCCAAATCTAGTGAAACCAACTCCTAGATGCTTCTAAAATCATGATTTGTTAAATGGGTTCCTTTGCTCATTTTCCAAATACATATTTCTGGACACTTCTTGCAAATCCATAAACCCCTTGGTTCCATCATATCAAAATGTTCAGAGATATCCATAGATCAAATCCCAATGAAACTACTTTGGTCATCCCTCATATGACCAAAGGTATCCTACAAAAGTCCAACTTACATTTTTAGAGCACTTTTATTTTCTGCCTTGTTGTGTTGCTTATTATGGTTGCTTTCGACGATAGTTGAAGAAGTAGAAGAAATGCTCGGAGTTGGACCAGAGATATTTGAAGACCTCGAAGACTTTGTTAAAACAGGCAAGCAGCCCTTTGACCATGTCTATGAAACCATTTTTATGCATATCATATAGCACCATATTGTTGTTGCAACAGAATCATGATGAGGTGGTATCCACTTTGATGGTTTGCCACCGTACTTCCTCGTTGATACTTGCATTGTGCACAACCCTACCTTCTTATGAGGGTTATGACGGTGGGAGTAGATAGGATGCTAAAGTAGTGCTACGCAAAAAGGGACGGGAATATGCATGGTGATGGAGACAAAGTATTTTCAAAAGACTTTTCGAAAACCCCATCGGGTGCCACTTATGCCCGGGGGATATGATGAGTTGGGTAGCCACTTGATGACAAAGTGGTGTACCGAGGCAAGTGTGTGTTGTTTTCAAAATGGATTGGTTTAAGTTGCGACCGTTCTTCCAACCTTACATGCGCAACCACTCTACCCTTATATGGGAAAGGGCATTATTGATTACCTAGACCGATACTAGCTTGGAGCCCGCATTACTAGTGATGGGAGAGTTGTTGGTGCACTCTCTCGGGATGGGATCGTGCCAGGTAGGGAGGCCATGACTGTTTTCACAGGGCACCGAACACACCGTTGGTACCCCGCGCTTGTGGTATGTGATGAATATGGGAGCGAGGCTCCACAACTTTATGATGTGAAATGTTAGGCACGGGGGTTACTACCAATCGAGTGGACTCCATGTTAGTGTCGTCTAGGGAAAGATAGTGATCGGGTGCTTTCCTCGGGTACTTGAGGTACCGCGGGTCGTGGATGACATGGAAGTTCCCCGGATCTTGTGGGTAAAGTGTGCAACCTCTGCAGAGTGTAAAACTATTCGAATAGCCGTGTCCACGGTCAAGGACAGTTGGGTAACCGCTCTTGGGCTACGTCCACATGTTTACAAACCGTGTATGTGTGTTGATAAAACTACTTGGGTCAAGTCAAGGGACTTGATATGATTGAGTTGGGTTGGTGCCCGCTCTATTTATGTTGATATCTGTAACCTGTCCTCATGGTTACTTGAATTCTGTTGATGCATGTCTTACAAGTTGTTGAACATGTCATTGCACTCAAAACTAGCTTTCTGCAAAAATTTACATATATCATGCATTGTTGTATCTTGAACCAAAACATGGGTTGCTTGCGAGTACATTCAAATTACTCATTGGCTTGCCACTGGTTATTTAATTGACCAGGCATGGAAGAACCGGAGTTCGAAGAAGAGTTCTTTGGAGACAAACATGCGAACTAGGACGTTTCCTAGTCAGAATGCATGTAGGGTTAAGGAAGATGGCATGGGTTCTACTTAAAGACGAAGATTTCCGTTGCTTGTGTTTCATTTCATGTTCAACCCTTAAGGCTTTCTCAATGTAAGTCTTGACCATAATGGTCATAATTTGTGTAAGACGGTATGTATGGATGTAAGACTCTTGTTATTCAGCTTCTGTGTGCTCAGTGAGCATTGATCTCTAGGATCACTGTACAGGTGCATTCAGTGATCTCGACTTATGAGTCGGGGTCCCCACAGAGCTGGTATCAGAGCCATCCTGACTGTAGGAAGCCTTAGTTAGCATGATCGTTAGTCAGGGCAAAGCTATTTTCAAAACTATTACTAATTTTCAAAACTATGTATACTTCTCTTCCCCTTCTGAGTTTTTCTAAAACTAAGATATACTTTCCTCTTCCCCTTCAAAATTCAATGGTCGCTAGAATCCTTATGCCCCTGACCACGGGATTCCTTGTAATTCTCATGGATAGTCTAGAAGGAAGACGCCTTGCCAGACATTCACCCATATCTCCTGAACACAAGATTGGCGACATCACAACAAGACGATACCAATAGAAGATACGTCCTCAAGGAACGAGGACCTGAAGACCCAGGAGATGGTGACATCCTTGAAACTGCCCAGGATGATGCAACCTTGGCCTACGATGACCAGGGTATAGGATATCCAAGATCATGATATACATCGCTAATAGAGCAATCTTGTCCTTACCGTTGTTGTATCGGCAACCATCGGTGGTGAGAACCTCGCCAATTGGTCCGCCTCACCATGGTGAGTAGGAAAACGGTTCTCCTCATCCCCCGCTCTTGGTGTCGATGTTGTCATCAACATAACTGACATGATGGACCTCTATTACGCTTTGATAATGTCATTGCATAAAGGATTACCTACCTGGTACCATCGATGGCTTAGAAGACGAAAAGGGATCGTCGTGATTAAGAAGACAATAGAAGACCAAGTCAATGCCTGTTACGAGGAGCCACCTTCACCCCATCACTTCAACAGGCAAGAAGTTGTTGAAGAATCTTCAGGCTCAACCCGGATTGTTTCATCGAATGACTACAAGAGACGTAGCAACACCTGAGGAAAACTCAGAAGACGGCATGAGGCACAAGGCACGACTACTGTGTCCGAGAACCCCTAGGGTAGGATGAGTCGTGTACCCCCTATGCGCAGTCGAGTCCATATGATAGTTCGAATAGAACCATGATTGTGTGTTGCTTGTTTTTATTTGTTTGTGTTTTGATATAGGTCGCACTTTTGCCCTAGGCGACAAGTATGCGACTATATCGCCTTCCGTACCTTGCTTCTTCTGTTTGGCCCTTTTTGCACCTGTTTGTTTGCACTTGCACTATAGAACCCCATTTAGGCATTCCCCTCCTCTATGCTACTTTTCCCTCTCATCTCTCTCCTCAACTGAAGACAAGCAAGACAATATGCACCAAGGATTCCACCTCGGCGACCAACAAGCACTGAAGACTCTTGCTACAACCTCCTCGACCAAGTACAACCCTGTATGTTTATACCTCAAGACTAGAACCCTATCCCTATACCCTACAGGACTTCACGAGATACCCCAGCTCAAAACCTTAACCATGAGCTTAACCTACGGAATCACAAGAGAACAAGTTAAGCTGCAGTAAGCCTTGCTTATCACTGGGTTCATTATGGAACTAATGGGCATACTGAACGAGCACATTATCTTCCTAAGATAGCACCAGAACTGACGATGCCATAGGGAGGACCAATCTGAGGATATAGGAATAGAGGACAAATGACTTCATGAGTTTATATCAATGACTTGAGGAATTATATGAGACTGTTTGGTCGATTATGAGGCTTTGATGTTGGTAGATGAACTTGGTGGGATGATGAGTATAGATTAGCATATCTTTCATTACCCCTGAGTAAATTGGATTTAGTAGGATAATTGTGTTCGCAAGCTGGAATTCTTGGAAGTATTTGGATTTAACTTAGCCATGGGATATTGATAGGAGATAGTTGATATTACGTAAATGACTTGGGGGAACATGTAGGAATTCTCGTTGGATAAGAGATTTGGATTTAAGTAGGTGATTCTAGTTGAATATAGATGTTGAGTATGTCTACATGGTTCGGAGTAAATTGGACTTAGACTGATGATCTCGATCATGATACCATGTTTCCCGGTGGACGATAAACTAGGAGATTGGACTAATTGTCGGAGTTTATTTAGGGTTCTATATAAGCTTGACCTTGGAGTTTACTTGACCATGATAATGGAAATTGGTGGACTGACTATAGTAAGGTAGCCTTCCCAGTATTTGCGGATTATCGGATATTAGAAGATCGTGAGGAACACCATAGAGATTGGATTTGAAGAACTACTAGATCATGTAATGATTGGTGTAGTTAATGGGTTGTTGGAGTTGATTCATAGGAAGGAAACAAGATTTTGGAGTGGCATACGACGTGTTTCCTTAGGATAGAGGTGCTTTATCTTAGACCTTCGAAGAACAGGCTGAGCACTTGGATTTTCACGTTAAAGCTTAGCAGCTTATATGTTATACCCATGGATTTTTACGGGTAGACATACATATGAGTTTGGGGATTGTAGACATATATGATTTTGTTAGACCTCCTCTCGAGAGTCATGAGGAATAATAATAGCATGAGCAATGATTGGAGCTGACCTACACGGGTTGGTACTTTTGGTGGTATAAGGTGATCTGTTTGGAGGAGTAGATAAAACAATTGGCATCTCAGGAATTGTGCTCAAGGATAAACGTTCACTCGCACCTTAGAATCCTTGAAACCCTTAATCCCTACCAAGCTACAACATGGTCGGACCATGACCGTGGGTCTTGACTCTAGATCAAGAACACCTTGGACCATACTCAACCGTGACCACCACCCATACCCCCATCCTACTTTATGTACCTCATGAACAAAGTCTTCATGGAGTGCTTAGACAAGATAGTTGTCATCATTATTTGGTGACCTACTTTTCCACCTGAAGACGGAAGAAGAGTCGTTCAGCTAGTCCAGGAACATTTGAAGACCGCCATGCCAAGGAGGAAGAACTACCAACATCATCAAGAAGTAAACCTCCGCGTTGAAGACCAGGTGTATCTGCAAGCCACTCCTCTCTAAGGAACAAAGCATTTCCATGACAAGGGAACCCACACCAAGATTCATCGGCCCTCTTCAAGATCACTGCAAGAAAAAAAAATAGACGGCTACCGGCTAGAGTTACCACCTGACTCACCCACTGTGCACAACGTTTTTCCACACGACACCACTCTGGAAACGTTTCCAACTTCCTAACTAGCCCGGTCTCTACAAGGACATCGATCACCGAGCCATCAACCTCCAGCCCAATATGACCTACGCGAGAGACCCCAATTGCAATCTGGATCAAGCAGGATGTCATACATGAGGCCACACCATCGAGTACTTCAAGGTTCAGTGGGGCACCAAATAGAAGCAGAAGCAGTGTGAGGACGTGAAGACTACCCCGGATCCAAGTTCCCGTATTCCTTTCCACGCCTAGTTTAGGAATCTCGGGGACGAGATTCTTGTAAGGGGGTAGGTCTCTCACACCCTGATTTTCATGCCACAACACTTAAGCTAATAAATCATGATAAAATGTGGTTTGACAAAAACTTTTGAGTGTTTGGTCCTTGCTTGATTTGATTTCTGTGTGTTGGTTGCAAGTGCTCTAAAAATCAAATAAATCCTCCAGCTCCTATACTTCATCTCCTTGCTCCAAACTCTTGAACCAATGATCATGCCATGTGTATAGGACATAAAAATAATTTCTTGCAAAAATAATTTGGCCAAATAGTATTTTCAAAAATTAGTTTGTCAAAACCCCCTTAATTGAGGTTTGCACTATAAGTACTTAATTAAGGGAAGCAAAACTCTTTCCAAAAATATATTTGACTCCTATTATATATAGGATGCCCAGAAACCACAAAATATAATTTTAAAAGTTATTTTCCTATTTTATTTAAAAGCTTTTTCTTAAGGCCAGAAATGGTCTTTAATAGGGAAAATTTATTGTCAGGACCCCGACACAATGCCACATTGATCTAGCATGTAACACCTCATATCACTTTGTGGCCTCACGCACGGTATTCCCATGGGTGTCGCTTACCTTTACCCGGGACCGTTTGCGCCTTTTGGCACACGTATATGATAGTGTCGCTAGCATCCATATGATAAGGAGCCCGGGCTGACATGGCTAGTCGTGAACCCAAAGTGGCACAAACTTACAGGGACAGGCATCCATGACCCAGCATCGAACGTGTCGGTCATTAGCGAGTGAATCCAGGCTGTAGCACTGGGCTAGCAGGACTCCGGTGAACCGGGCTGTAGCGGGCTAACAGGACTCCGGTATTCATCGCGTGACATTTCCCCGAAGGGACAGACACAGAATCGAAGAAGGACACATGCCGTCCAGTCTAAGTGTTCCGGAGCTGTAGCAAGCTACCATGGCTCAGTGGAAGCACTAGGAGACATTTCCCGCAAGAGAGGCTACTAAGGATAAACAACTAGATAGTCAGATCCCACACATACCAAGCATTTCAATAGCATACACACAATATGCTCGATATGTGCAAATACAACATGGCATCACAACATGACTCTACAACTCAAGTATTTTATTCAATAGGCTCCGAGGAGCAAGATATTACAAACATGGGTCTCACGCCCCAACATTCAGAGCATACAAGTCAAAGCACATGCGGAAGCTTAACATGTCTGAGTACAGACATCTACAAATGAAAAAGGCTGTAAGGCCTGACTATCTACTAGATCCTGCCGAGGGCACAAGATCGTAGCTGAGGTAACAAGCTAAACGTCGAAGTCCACGTGGAACTACTAGTGAGACTGAAGTCTCTCTGCAAAAACATAAAATAGGCAAACGTGAGTACAAATGTACCCAGCAAGACTTACATCAGAACTATCTACATATGCATCATTATCAACAAAGGGGGTGGTGGGGTTTAACTGCAGCAAGCCAGCTTTGACTCGGTGGCTATCCTGAACTACGACTGCAAGTAACTCTTTTGAGGTGGCGCACACGAGTCCACATATTCACCATATCAATACACCACTATGGATCCGCTCCCGTCTCCCTACGAGAACGCCATCCATAGCACTCACACTTATCTTGCGTATTTTAGAGTATCCACTTTCACTTGTCTATGAACTGATATAAGTAACCCAGAAGTCCTTTACCGCGGACACGGCTATTCGAATAGATGATGTTAACCCTGCAGGGGTGTACTTCTTCATACATGTTTCCACCACTTAGCGTCTGCACACGACATGTGCTCGGCAGACTTCAAGCGAAAGCCGACGGGGGTGTAGACCACGACCTACCTAAACACTCAAGTCTCTAGTCCAGGTTTATCGCCTATTCGGGTTCCATCCGCGAGGAGATCCGGCCGGAGTTTCGCTCACAGCCCCAAACGATGTGTGCAGGGTTCCCGAGACACCAAACGGGCGCCCGGTACACCGTGCCACGTGCCTACCGCATCACAGCCCACCCCTCCGGTCAGCGCTGCGCACGGCCTCCAGCATACTACAAACACCAGAAACTACTTGCAACTCCTGGACAGAGGACAAGGGTGATTAAGAAGTCGAGCGGGGTCATATTTCAGGGCCCAATGCATGGTAGTAGCTGAATCATGGATCACAAACACAGAACTCAGTTCCTAAGGACGGCTTCAATGAGACAACCCACCATGTACTCCTACATGGCCTCTCACCGCTACCTTTACCAAATCGTGTTCACACACTTAGCTCGCACACAATAGGACATGTTCACACACCTCTGATTCATCCCCGATGAATCAGACCTGACTCAACTCGAAGCAATAGTAGGCATGACAAACAAGCATGAATGAGTAGGCCCATCAGGGCTCAAACAACTCCTACTCATGCTAGTGGGTTTCATCTATTTACTGTGGCAATGACAGGTCATGCAGAGGATAAAGGGGTTCAACTACCGCAGCAAGTAACAGTTGAATCGATGTTGTCCTAATGCAGTAAAAGAGAGCAGGAGCGAGAGAGTGGGTTTGTATCGGAATGAACAAGGGGGTTTTGCTTGCCTGGCACTTCTGAAGATAGTATAGTTCTTCATCCGTGTCATCGATCACATCGTCGGTACACGTCTACTGAGAGGGGACAAGCATCGACAAACAAAGAAGAAACACAATTAATGCAATGCACAATATGATGCATGCTATGACATGGCAGTAAGAATGTGTTTTGGGCTAATGCAACTAGCAGCAGATTAAATGGAGTTCGTTTGAATCCAAGATTCAAATTCAAACTCCATATATGACATTTCAAATGCCATTAATTCAAATTGTTGTATACAGCAGCTTTAAGTTTCTCTAACATGCATGAAAATGGTACAGATGGATAGATTGGATTTTTCTGATTATTTTTCATATATAATTTATCTCATTTGGAGTTACGGTTGATTTTCTATGATTTTTAGAAGTTTAGGCAATTTTCTGGATTTTCCTGAATTAAATTAAATCCAGAAAATGATATTGCGTCAGCTCTGCGTCACTGTGACGTCAGCTGGTCAACTGCGGCTGACCCGGTCAAACCTGACTAGTGGGGTCCACTGGTCAGTGACACAGTGCTGTTCAGTGTCAATGACAGGTGGGGCCTGGTCAACGTGTGACGTGGTCGGGTCAAACTGACCTGTGGGGCCCGTGTGGTTAGTTTAATCTAAACAAAAGCTAAACCAGAGTTAATTAAGCAGTGGGGCCCACATGTCTATGAGTCTTTGGTCATTAGCTTAATACTAACTAGTTGTTAGGCCGGCGTTTAGCCGCCGACGACGAGCAGAGGCGGCGGCGAGGCTCGGGTTTCGCCTACAGGCTACGGTTCGAGCCGCGGTTGGTCTCTACGGCTAGCTAGAGCTCGTGCGCGTCTATCGGTGGCAGTGGGAGGGCGCGAGGTGGCCGGAGTTGAGCACGGCGTCGACCTTGGCAGCGGCCGGAGTTCGGGTTAGTTTGAGCTCGGCGTTAGGGTGCTCGGGAGGAGGAGCTGGTGGGAGCGGCGTGCTCCTGGGAAGGAACTAAACGCGTTGACGCGCTCAGGCGCAAGCTGTGGTGGCTAAAATGACGGCGGCATCATGGCCGGCGGCGATGAGCTCTCGGCTCCGGCGGAATCGGGCTAGCAGAGAGAAACGGAGGGGGGCGAGCATAGGGGAAGGTGAAGGAGCTCACAAGGGGTCGGGGGAGAAGCTCAGCGGGCTTGGGGAAGCACGAACGGCGGCGAATTGATGATGAGGTTGACGGCAGCCAAAGGTTGAAGATGAGCTTGAGGACGATGCTGCAGGGCTTCCGGAGGGGCGTGGATCAGTGGGGAGGAAGAGGGGGTCGAGGGGGAGCTCCTGAGCTCAGCGGCAGGGCGAGGGGTGGCCGGTGGCCGCGGCGAACGGCGTCGGTGGCGATGGTGGCGCTCGGGCACGAGGTGAAGAGTGAGAGAGAGGAGGGGATGAGGACGAGGAAGTGGGCGAGAGGGTCCGGGGTGATGCGTGGCGACGCATGGAGGCGTCCAGGGCGTTGGGGACGCAGGCAGCCAGGCAGGAGGTGGCTCGAGCACGTGTGCACGCGCGGTGAGCACGCGCTCTGCCTACTGGCCTGGGGAGGAAGACGACAGGGGAGGTGGAGGTGGGCTGGGCCAGCACATGCTACAGTGCTGGGCCGCACAGTAGGTTGCGAGGTGAGTGTCTCTCTTTCTTTTATTTGTTTCTGTTTTCTATTTTCTGCAATTGGTTTTGATTTGATTTAAAATATCAAATCATTTGTTTAAAACTTTCTGCAAATTGTATGTGAGCTCAGGAACTAGTCCAAGGTCACAGGCAACTTACAAAAATATTTGAACTTTATTTCTTATATAATAGAAATAAATTCAACTCAAATATGTCATTGGTTTAAGTCAAAGGACCAAAAATAAATAATTCTGTGATTCCAAAAATATTGGTTTGAATTTTACCTCTTCCAATATTTTCACAGAGTAACAGGAACATTTCTTTGGACTCATTTGATGGCATTTAAATGTTGGTTATTTTTAGAGGTCTTCTGAGGCTTTTGAAAATTCCTCAATTCAAATTTCATTTGAATTAAAACATGATGCTCACACGACGGTCTAGCCTAGTGCATAACAGGACCAGGGATGTGACAACTCACCCCCACTAAACAAGAATCTCGTCTCGAGATTCAATCGTAGGGTAAGATGATGGGGGGACGCAAACTAACACAATCTTCACGATCCAAGGTGCATGTCACGAGAACGTTGATTCGATCACCATCTTTGTCTTGTCGTCTTGCTCTGAGAACTCCAACTAACATGACAATGAGAGGGAAAAGAAAACTCTAGAGAGATCGATCTTACCGGAGGTCGAACAACTCATGATCAACTCACGGAGTGGGACATTGAAACATCTCTTGAGCTGAGACACAAAGCATTCATCCAGAGGGATGGAGTGAAACACATGACAAAGGTTCACTAGGTAGACAACAATTCCACACTTAAGAAGGTGGTAAACGATTGGCAACGTAGCGAGGAGTTGAGTTGGCATGACACCATAATGATGCACCTTAGGGAAGGTGACTCGTAGAATCATCCCCTTAAGTGGCAAAAAGAATTACCTTTGATTTAGGAATCATTGAGATTCTTTATACCAGCCTAAGGCAATTCTCGAGCGATCATTTGCAGGGGGTCGGTAGAATGACATGCTTGGATTAGAATGGATGATGTGGATTACCTTGTTGAAAACAACACAAGGGATGACTTTAGTAACTGAGGAGAAGCTCAACCAGTAGAGAGTGAGTCCACTGTTTGAGAAGTTATAGCATACCCGAGGAAGCTGAGAGCAAACCCAGTTAGTGCCGATGATAACACCTAGCGCTTGCGCGGGATTTCAAGAACTTGAGCATTTCCATATTCATCAAGGTTTTACCAATATCCGTGTCAGGGATCCTGGCAACACAACATACTACCATGACGAATACCGGTGGAAGATGTAGATGCAAAGGAAGATAACACCTTCTCAGATTTCACCTTGGTGGGCCGAGGGAACAAAATCTGGATGATTGACCGAGAGGCATTTAGCACTCCGCTTCTAATGTTCTCCTTGATGTGCTAGCATAACCCATTCATTGAAATGGTTTAGTATCTATAACATCAAGTAAAAGGTCGGACTTCAGAAGCACAAAAATCCATAAGGCACAACTAGGGAGTAAATCCTACGAAGTCCTTAGGGGGAGGTGGCCAACTTTCTAAATCAAGATACTACAATAACAGGTCTTCCGGTTAGGTGTGTTGGCCACGACATCCACTTTACCGGTTACAGAGAGACCAATATTATAGTTCTTGGGAAACGTTCCAACCATCATATCTGCCTGAGATTCAGATCTGGTTGGTGTCAGAATAATCCAGACTCATCGAGTCTAGAAGATAAATGAAAGTTTGCAACACAAACCGACGAGATGGCGTTGCGAGATTCTCGGGAAATGGACTACGGTAGTAAGCTCCAAAATATGAGCCGGTTCTGCTACAAACATGTGAACACGTTGTCCGAGACAAACGGGACCACGTGGTAGTCTTATAATAAAATACTACCAAGTTCAGGTTGGGGAACCATCATCGAGGATAACGAAGTTCTTGCATAAGTCTTGCTCTTAAGAAGGAACTTCTTCTCCTTGAACAAATCAATCAGTGGCTTGGTGTACTAGGGGATACATGTGGATTGGAGGTAGCGAGCCTGTCAAACCATAGCATACTTCGCACATACATGACTGACTTGGGATGATTCCATAGGAGGCAACATTGACTTTCTCGAATCCACGGCGGCAACTTGCATCAAATGCACATGAACTAGAGGAAGTCACTTCTTACATCCGAACATATGCTTCATGAGCTAGCATGAACAAATGCTTTCAAAAGTTTCCAACACTAGCTTAATGTTCAACATGAATCATGGGGGGAGACAAAATGCTGCTGATGGGCTCAACAACAACTCATCGAAATTTCCATATCACTGGACTTCCACCATCATGTGAACAATGTGATAGTATTGGTCAGACCCAAGAGATATAGTGGTTTATGCTCGAGGAATCAACCACGAGTAAGACAACACTACGAACATCGTTGGTTCTGATTTGATTTGACCAAAGCCCATACTCAAATCAAGTTTGATAAGACAATAGGTTCAGCAACTGATCACGGGAATCAATCAACGAAGATATCATCTGTCTTCAACACACACACACACACAAGGATATCCCTTAGTGATGAACTAAGTCGGACAAGCTTTTATCTTCCAACTCTCCAAGTTGTTGTTTTGGCTTAACCAACTAGCTTAGGGGTATCCGACAAGGATTCTTGGAGAAAGGGCGGTTTACAGGAATAAACCAACTTGATCACGAACTCAACATAGCGGTCAGGTGACGACCTGGTGATACTTCCGAGAAAGATATTCGGAACATAACGTACCACCAATATGTTACTAAGCTCGAGAATGATCTTGCTTTTCAGGGCAAGACGATATGATCAAATGAGCGAGGGATTGAAAAAAAAAATCCTAACTCAACGACCGAAAGAGTGCACCAGAAATAGGGACTAGGTAGCACAATCAACCTTAGGGTGACGATTCAATAATCAACACGCTAAGAATGAGGTTATCGTCCATTCAACTACCAAGCAACAGAGTTGCTAGCAGTATTGATTTCAAACATCACGATTCACTTGCCGGCACTCCGGTTGCGGCAACACGAAACCGAGAAATGAATAACGATGGCAAGAAGTATCACTATGTCAAGAACCCATAAGAGAAGATGCAATCCTCATGATATTCCTAATGTAAAGTGGGTAATACTTCAGGTAGAACAGATCAAATGCTGGGTTGGCATTTTGATCTGCGAGGTACAACTACTTTGACCCAATCCTGGATGTGGATGGGGTACTGGAGTTTGTTTCTCCTAGTCATTCTGGAATAGAATGGCTTGACGGACCACAAGAATAATAAGCATCGATGAGCTCGAGTGCACAACTACTCCTGTCTATCAATTGATAGGCGATGGTCAGAAGACAATTAAGAGGGACAACTCAAAAGAACAAATCATTTTCTGAGTTGTGGATGCATGGATTAGTATGTCGAATCAAGTCCAACAGGTTTCTTCCAGATAACCCATGCAGAAAAAGTAGAACTGGCAGAGTCGCAATATAGAATGGAGAACCCATCGAGAGCACTCCTGTCGTGATCTTTTGATCCAACAAACATCTGCCGTAAGTGGTTCATAGTATTTGGAAGAAGGGAATACCACGGACCTCGAGGACTAATGCAAAGGTTACTAATTTCCTAAAGGAACTAGCAAACACTATCAACATGAGGTAAGTAGGGTGAATCTTGGGTTCAAGAGCCCAGGAATAGAATACCTACCAACTAAATGGCATCACGAGATGCTTTCGAGAGTAATGGCCAGAATCATCACACTGGAACACAGAACATGGCTAGATTACTAGATGATCCCCTAAAACACTTAGGGTCATAATAATAGCTCCAACATATATGTCAAGGCAATAAATCACCTCAACGCACCGGTTAGTGTGCTTAATCTGGCCCAAAGGAACATCGGAACGGGAGGAAGGGATTTTGCAAATGCTTTAGACTATTTAGAAACCTGGGATGACCCGGACAGCATAACGACTGTAAATGCTCAAAAAGATTTGAGACATCCAGCGAAAATTGTGGCATAACCACTTAATATCACAATATCAAGGTTCTGAGATCAATTGCCAACACATGGAAGTAGTAGAGACTGAACTGCGGCTTAAATCCATCAATGCTATAAGTCTACGGATTATTAA
The DNA here is from genome assembly GCF_018294505.1 of Triticum aestivum. NCBI lineage: Eukaryota > Viridiplantae > Streptophyta > Magnoliopsida > Poales > Poaceae > Triticum > Triticum aestivum. Next base: position 284,369,136 of record NC_057798.1, read on the forward strand.
CATGTGATCCTGATAGAAAAAGAGAAAGCCTAGTTTCTTAACCCCGCAGGAAAGATAAGATGACTCAGATCAGAAGGCATAAGGGATAAGAAATAAAAAGAGCCTTACGTTCCATCCCACAATCAATTCCCTTATATAACTAAAGAATTTCTAGACTCAACTTCGACTAGTTTGGCTTGGTAATCCTACAGGCAGTCAGGCTCTGATGCCAAAGCTGTCAGGACCCCGACTCAATGCCACATTGATCTAGCATGTAACACCTCATATCACTTTGCGTCCTCACGCATGGTATTCCCACGGGTGTCGCCTTACCTTTACCCGGGACCGTTTGCGCCTTTTGGCACACGTATATGATAGTGTCGCTAGCATCCATATGATAAGGAGCCCGGGCTGACTAGGAGACATTTCCCGTAAGACAGGCTACTAAGGATAAACAACTAGATAGTCAGATCCCACACATACCAAGCATTTCAATAGCATACACACAATATGCTCGATATGTGCAAATACAACATGGCATCACAACATGACTCTACAACTCAAGTATTTTATTCAATAGGCTCCGAGGAGCGAGATATTACAAACATGGGTCTCACGACCCAACATTCAGAGCATACAAGTCAAAGCACATGCGGAAGCTTAACATGTCTGAGTACAGACATCTACAAATGAAAAAGGCTGAAAGGCCTGACTATCTACCAGATCCTGCCGAGGGCACAAGATCGTAGCTGAGGTAACAAGCTAAACATCGAAGTCCACGTGGAACTATTAGTAAGACTGAAGTGTCTCTGCAAAAACATAAAATAGGCAAAGGTGAGTACAAATGTACCCAGCAAGACTTACATCAGAACTATCTACATATGCATCATTATCAACAAAGGGGGTGGTGGGGTTTAACTGCAGCAAGCCAGCTTTGACTCGGTCGCTATCCTGAACTACGACTGCAAGTAACTCTTTTGAGGTGGCGCACACGAGTCCACATATTCACCATATCAATACACCACTATGGATCCGCTCCCGTCTCCCTACGAGAACGCCATCCATAGCACTCACACTTATCTTGCGTATTTTAGAGTATCCACTTTCACTTGTCTATGAACTGATATAAGTAACCCAGAAGTCCTTTACCGCGGACACGGCTATTCGAATAGATGATGTTAACCCTGCAGGGGTGTACTTCTTCATACATGTTTCCACCACTTAGCGTCTGCACACGACATGTGCTCGGCAGACTTCAAGCGAAAGCCGACGGGGGTGTAGACCACGACCTACCTAAACACTCAAGTCTCTAGTCCAGGTTTATCGCCTATTCGGGTTCCATCCGCGAGGAGATCCGGCCGGAGTTTCGCTCATAGCCCCAAACGATGTGTGCAGGGTTCCCGAGACACCAAACGGGCGCCCGGTACACCGTGCCACGTGCCTACCGCATCACAGCCCACCCCTCCGGTCAGCGCTGCGCACGGCCTCCAGCATACTACAAACACCAGAAACTACTTGCAACTCCTGGACAGAGGACAAGGGTGATTAAGAAGTCGAGCGGGGTCATATTTCAGGGCCCAATGCATGGTAGTAGCTGAATCATGGATCACAAACACAGAACTCAGTTCCTAAGGACGACTTCAATGAGACAACCCACCATGTACTCCTACATGGCCTCTCACCGCTACCTTTACCAAATCGTGTTCACACACTTAGCTCGCACACAATAGGACATGTTCACACACCTCTGATTCATCCCCGATGAATCAGACCTGACTCAACTCTAAGCAATAGCAGGCATGACAAACAAGCATGAATGAGTAGTCACATCAGGGCTCAAACAACTCCTACTCATGCTAGTGGGTTTCATCTATTTACTGTGGCAATGACAGGTCATGTAGAGGATAAAGGGGTTCAACTACCGCAGCAAGTAACAGTTGAATCGATGTTGTCCTAATGCAGTAAAAGAGAGCAGGAGCGAGAGAGTGGGTTTGTATCGGAATGAACAAGGGGGTTTTGCTTGCCTGGCACTTCTGAAGATAGTATAGTTCTTCATCGGTGTCATCGATCACATCGTCGGTACACATCTACTGAGAGGGGACAAGCACCGACAAACAAAGAAGAAACACAGTCAATGCAATGCACAATATGATGCATGCTATGACATGGCAGTAAGAATGTGTTTTGGGCTAATGCAACTAGCTGCAGATTAAATGGAGTTGGTTTGAATCCAAGATTCAAATTCAAACTCCATATATGACATTTCAAATGGCTATAATTCAAATTGTTGTATACAGCAGCTTTAAGTTGTTCTAACATGCACTAAAATGGTACAGATGGATAGATTGGATTTTTCTGATCATTTTTCATATATAATTTATCTCATTTGGAGTTACGGTTGATTTTCTATGTTTTTTAGAAGTTTAGGCAATTTTCTGGATTTTCTTGAATTAAATTAAATCCAGAAAATGATATTGCGTCATCTCTGCATCACTGTGACGTCAGCTGGTCAACTGTGGCTGACCCAGTCAAACCTGACCAGTGGGGCCCACTGGTCAGTGACACAGTGTTGTTCAGTGTCAATGACAGGTGGGGCCTGGTCAACGTGTCACGTGGTCGGGTCAAACTGACCTGTGGGGCCCGTGTGGTTAGTTTAATCTAAACAAAAGCTAAACTAGAGTTAATTAAGCAGCGGGGCCCACATGTCTGTGAGTCTGTGGTCATTAGCTTAATACTAACTAGTTGTTAGGCCGGCGTTTAGCCGCCGGCGACGAGCAGAGGCGGCGGCGAGGCTCGGGTTTCACCTATAGGATGCGGTTCGCGCCGCGGTTGGTCTCTACGGCTAGCTGGAGCTCGCACGCATCTATCGGTGGCAGTGGGAGGGCGCGAGGTGGCCGGAGTTGAGCACGGCGTCGACCTCGGCGGCGGCCGAAGTTCGGGTTAGTTCGAGCTCGGCGTTAGGGTGCTCAGGAGGAGGAGCTGGTGGGAGCGGCGTGCTCCTGGGAAGGAACTAAACGCGTTGACGCGCTCAGGCGCGAGCTGTGGTGGCTAAAACGACGGCAGCATCATGGCCGGCGGCGATGATCTCTCGGCTCCGGCGGAATCAGGCTAGCGGAGAGAAACGGAGGTGGGGCGAGCATAGGGGAAGGTGAAGGAGCTCACAAGGGGTCGGGGGAGAAGCTCAGCGGGCTCGGGGAAGCACGAACGGCGGCGAATCGATGATGAGGTTGACGGCGGCCGAAGGTTGAAGATGAGCTTGAGGACGATGCTGCAGGGCTTCCGGAGGGGCGTGGATCGGTGGGGAGGAAGAGGGGGTCGAGGCGGAGCTCCTGAGCTCAACGGCAGGGCGAGGGGTGGCCTGTGGCCGCGGCGAACGGCGTCGGTGGTGATGGTGGCGCTCGGGCACGAGTAGCAGAGCGAGAGAGAGGAGGGGATGAGGACGAGGAAGTGGGCGAGAGGGCATCTTGTCAAAAATTCCCTATTTGGTGATCTTGCCAAGTCTCATGACTTGGAGAACAAGATAACATCATCAAATCCCCTCAAAACCATTTCTGTCCATTTTGAAGTTTGAGCAACTTTACATTGCCAAACATTCCCAAATGTTCTCAAACCTTGTGAACATGCTCAAATGTTCTAATTATACATCTAGACCAAGAGGCACAAGTTGGAGAACAAGTTAACTCGATCAAAGGGCCCCAAAACCCTTCCTGTCCATAACCAAATTTGAACAACTCGACATTGGCAACTTTCTCCTTTTGATGTCAACTTTTGTGGACATGTTCATAACCTAAAATGAAGACCCTACAACAAGTGGTGCATCAAGGAGAACAGATTTGCATGACTAAATCTTGGAAAGTCCATTTCTGCTGATTTCTAGGATTTACAAAAGTTGCATTGGCAACATTTCCCAAATGAACTCAATCTTAGTGGAACCTCTTATTTTCTCATACCATTTTACCCTGTCAAGCCTCATGACAAATGGAGATCATATACTTGCCCAAACCAATATCAAACACCTTCTGCCACTTTACCAAAATACCATTTTTGACCTCTTCCACTAATCTCCATGGCCTCAACTTTTTACCACAGCCCCTCAGAGTCCCCTTGCACCTCCAGTAACTCTTCCCTGGCCTCAACTCAATGATTGATGGGTGAAACATCCCCATTTACCCTTCTGGACATCAGCATTCTTCTCCTTTCTCACCTCCCTCCTCACCCCAGTGGATCTCCAGGGCATCCAATGCCCCTCCCCACTTGTTTACTTCTCCCTAGCGCTACCAGACATGAGTGGGCACGCCCCTGCCCCTTAAACAATGCCATGGCAGCCAAAGGCACGCTCTGGAGCGCGCTATAGTGCGCGCCCCCTGCCAAGCACCTCCGGCCACCTCGGGCCTCCCCAGCACGCCAGACGAGGTGCGTCAGCGTCTGCGACACGCTAAACCCCTGTCCCCCTCCTCCTTCTCCCTCCTGCTGCTTCTGCTCACACGCGCGCCGGCCGCCTGAGAGCTCCAATGAGCGGCCTCACACGTGCGACACCTCTGGCCCTCCCCCGCTCCTTCTCTCCCTTTCTCCGGCCGTAGACCATCTCTACAAACGCCCCGGACACGCACACACGAGCCCAAGTGGCTTGCAGCGACGACAACAGCCTCGCCGGTGCATGAGCTCACAGTGCACCTCGCCCGCTTCCCTTAAAGGCCACCCCGAGCCTTCTTTGGCTTCCGCTGGCTCTCTCTCCCTCCTGCGCGTCATCCCGACCGGATCACACCTCTCCCCGCACCCTCCATAGCCCTCCATGGCCGGAGAGCCGCCGCCGGCATCCACCTAAATTCAGCCGAGCCTGAGCTCTTCTTCCTCTCCTCTCTCCACCAGCAGGCTCCCGGGAGCAAGGCGGAGCTCCCACGCTCTTTCCCTCGTCCGAGGGCGCACCGTAGCGCCATCTCCAATATCACCCGACACTAGCGCCCAAGCCGTCATCGCCTCGACCATCCCCGGCAGAAGTGGCATACATGAATGGATGCGGCGTTCGGCGCCGAGCTCGTCCATAGCCGGAGCATCGTCGGAGGTGCTCCGTAGCGCCGGAAGTTATTGTCGGGGCTCTCTGCTCCCTCGGCAAGGCAAGCGCGCGGGAGGAAAACGAAGATGAAGGCCCTGCAGGCGGGCCCCGCTTGTCAGTGGCCCAGCCACCGGGCCACGCTGGCAAGTGGAGGCGGGTTTGCCCTCTCTCGCGTCCCCGCGGTGAAGGCGCACTCCGTGTGGGCGCCTTCGATGTCGCCTCCGTCGTCCCGTGCGGCTGTGCCGGCCCACGGTCTATCTGTCGCCTCGTGCGCAGGATAAGGTTAAAGCCTTATCTCCTTTTTCTTTTTCATGTCAACTTCAAAAACCTATAAATAATTCAACAGAGCTCCAAATCCAATGATTCAAATTTCTAGTAGTTTCTAAAATCATGCCCTACCACATGGTCCTATTGTCACATTTTTACAGAAGCATTTCCTTCACAAATATTTATCAAAACCCCATTTTCCATTTCTGTGATGAACTTTAGAAAATCACAGAGAGCTCAAAATTGATCCAAATGCCATGATTCAAATTCCTAGATGCTTCTAAGTTCATAACTTAGTTTATGAACATTTTTCTTAATACTTTCTGTACCCCACAATATAATGAGCCATTTCTTCATATTTGTCAAATTTGCAAATTCATAGGGAATTCATTTGAACTCCAAATCCAGTGAAACCAACTCCTAGATGCTTCTAAAATCAAGATTTGTTAAATGGGTGCCTTTGCTCATTTTACAAATATATATTTCTGGACACTTCTTGCAAATCCATAAACCCCTTGGTTCCATCATATCAAAATGTTCAGAGATATCCATAGATCAAATCCCAATGAAACTACTTTGGTCATCCCTCATATGACCAAAGGTATCCTAGAAAAGTTCGACTTACATTTTTAGAGCACTTTTATTTTCTCCCTTGTTGTGTTGCTTATTATGGTTGCTTTCGACGATAGTTGAAGAAGTAGACGAAATGCTCGGAGTTGAACCAGAGATATTTGAAGACCTCGAAGACTTTGTTAAAACAGGCAAGCAGCCCTTTGACCATGTCTATGAAACCCTTTTTATGCATATCATATAGCACCATATTGTTGTTGCAATGGAATCATTATGAGGTGGTATCCACTTTGATGGTTTGCCACCGTACTTCCTCGTTGATACTTGCATTGTGCATAACCCTACCTTCTTATGAGGGTTATGACGGTGGGAGTAGATAGGATGCTAAAGTAGTGCTACGCAAAAAGGGACGGGAATATACATGGTGATGGAGACAAAGTATTTTCAAAAGACTTTTCGAAAACCCCATCGGGTGCCACTTATGCCCGGGGGAGATGATGAGTTGGGTAGCCACTTGATGACGAAGTGGTGTACCGAGGCAAGTGTGTGTTGTTTTCAAAACGGATTGGTTTAAGTTGCGATCGTTATTCCAACCTTACATGCGCAACCACTCTACCCTTATATGGGAAAGGGCATTATTGATTACCTATACCGATACTAGCTTGGAGCCCGCATTACTAGTGACGGTATAGTTGTTCGTGTGCTCTCTCGGGACGGGGTCGTGCCAGGTAGGGCGGCCATGACTATTTTCATAGGGCACCGAACACACCGTTGGTACCCCGTGCTTGTGGTATGTGATGAATATGGGAGCGAGGCTCCACAACTTTATGATGTGAAATGTTAGGCACGGGGGTTACTACCAATCGAGTGGACTCCATGTTAGTGTCGTCTAGGGAAAGATAGTGATCGGGTGCTTACCTCGGGTACTTGAGGTACCACGGGTCGTGGATGACACGGAAGTTCCCCGGATCTTGTGGGTAAAGTGTGCAACCTCTGCAGAGTGTAAAACTATTCGAATAGCCGTGTCCACGGTCAAGGACAGTTGGGTAACCGCTCTTGGGATACGTCCACATGTTTACAAACCATGTGTGTGTGTTGATAAAACTACTTGGGTCAAGTCAAGGGACTTGATATGATTGAGTTGGGTTGGTGCCCACTCTATTTATGTTGATATCTGTAACCTGTCCTCATGGTTACTTGAATTCTCTTGATGCATGTCTTACAATTTGTTGAACATGTCATTGCACTCAAAACTAGCTTTCTGCAAAAATTTACCTATATCATGCATTCTTGTATCTTGAACCAAAACATGGGTTGCTTGCGAGTACATTCAAAGTACTCATTGGCTTGCCACTGGTTATTTAATTGACCAAGCATGGAAGAACCAGAGTTCAAAGAAGAGTTCTTTGGAGACGAACATGCGAACTAGGACGTTCCCTAGTCAGAATCCCTGTAGGGTTAAGGCAGATGGTATGGGTTCTACTTAACGACGAAGATTTTCGCTGCTTGTGTTTCATTTGATGTTCAACCATTAAGGCTTTGTCAATGTAAGACTTGACCATAATGGTCATAATTTGTGTAAGACGGTATGTATGGATGTAAGACTCTTGTTATTCAGCTTATGTGTGTTCAGTGAGCATTGATCTCTGGGATCACTGTACACGTGCATTCGGTGATCTCGACTTATGAGTCGGGGTCCCCACATATTCCAAGACTATTATTTCAGGAAAGCTCAATGAATGGCATGGCATGGATGATGAAAGTGGATCCCTCAAAATACTAATGACAAAGGATTGGCTCAAGCTCAAAAGCTCAAGACTCTTCATTTTACATTTTAGTGATCCAAGATCACATTGAGTCTATAGGAAAAGCCAATACTGTCAAGGAGGGATGATGTGTTGCTTAATGAGCCTCTTGCTTCATCTGCTTGGTGATATGCTCCAAAACCCCTCAACTACTTTCCCACATCCACAAATTACCTAAACCTAAAGCCAAAATCGGTCACACCGATTCTTCCTATATGGCGCCACCGAGTTCTAATGTCATAGCCACTGCCACAAACCCTAGGCAAATCGGTCCTACCGATAGGGATCTCGGTCTCACTGAGATGGGATTGTAATCTCTCTGTTTCCCTTTGTAACGTTTCGGTCTAACCGAAGTGAGCGGTCGGTCCCACCGAGATTGCAATGTAAATTCTCCGTTTCCCTTTTGTAACATTTCGGTCTCACCGAAAAGAGCAAATCGGTCCCACCGAGTTTACCTGACCAACTCTCTCGTTAGCTTATTACCAAAATCGGTCTCACCGAGATTGTGTAATCGGTCTTACCGAGATTGCGTTATGCCCTAACCCTAACCATATCGGTCTTACCGAGTTGCATTTCGGTCCCACCAAAAATCCTAACGGTCACTAGGTTTACTGAATCGGTCCGACCGAGATTGATGATTCGGTCCCACCAAGTTTGGTCAATTGTGTGTAACAGTTAGATTTTGTGTGGAGGCTATATATACCCTCCACCTCCTCTTCATTCGTGGAGAGAGCCATCAGAATAAACCCACACTTCCAACTTACCATTTCTGAGAGAGAACCACCTACTCATGTGTTGAGGCCAAGATATTCCATTCCTACCATATGAATCTTGATCTCTAGCCTTCCCCAAGTTGCTTTCCACTCAAATCTTCTTTCCACCAGATCCAAAACCTATGAGAGGGAGTTGAGTGTTGGGGAGACTATCATTTGAAGCACAAGAGCAAGGAGTTCATTATCAACGCACCATATGTTACTTCTTGGAGAGTTGTGTCTCCTAGATTGGCTAGGTGTCACTTGGGAGCCTCCGACAAGATTGTGGAGTTGAACCAAGGAGTTTGTAAGGGCAAGGATATCGCCTACTTCATGAAGATCTACCGCTAGTGAGGCAAGTCCTTCGTGGGCGACGGCCATGGTGGGATAGACAAGGTTGCTTCTTCATGGAACCTTCGTGGGTGGAGCCCTCCGTGGACTCGCGCAACCGTTACCCTTTGTGGGTTGAAGTCTCCATCAAGGTGGATGTACGATAGCACCACCGATCGGAACCACGCCAAAAACATCCGTGTCTCCACTTGCGTTTGAATCCTCCAAACCCTTCCCTTTACTTTCTTGCAAGCTGCATGCTTTAATTTCCGCTGCTATATACTCTTTGCATGCTTGCTTGAATTGTGTGATGATTGCTTGACTTGTCCTAAGATAGCAAAAAACTACCAAACTCTAAAATTGGGAAAAGGCTAAGTTTTTAATTGGTCAAGTAGTCTAATCACCCCCCCTCTAGACATACTTCAAGGTCCTCAAGTGTTATTAGAGCTTTGGTCTCGATTTGCTTTCATTTCCATAGCTTTTTGTGGTCATAGCCTTGGTTTCACAACCTAGGAGAGTATGGCGTCTAGTGAGGGAAATTATCACCGTAGAGGTCCTTACATTGATGGTACTAATTTTGCTAGTCGGAAGCATAAGATGAAAATGCATATTCTCGGACATAACCCCGCCGTTTGGGCAATTATTTGTATTGGCTTGCAAGGTGAATTCTTTGATGGGAGAGAGCCGAACCGTGAAGCTAATGCGGAAGAATTGAAGATGCTGCAGTACAACGCTCAAGCTTGTCATATCATCTTCAACTGATTGTGCCCCGAAGAATTCAAAAAAATCGACCATCTTGAGAATGCAAAGGAAATTTGGGATACTTTGATTGATATGCATGAAGGTACCGACTCCGTCAAGGAATCCAAGTTGGATGTGCTCCAAAGTCAGCTTGACAAGTTCAAAATGAAGGATGGTGAAGGTGTCGCTGAAATGTACTCTAGGCTTGCACTGCTCACAAATGAGATTGCCGGCTTAGGGACTGAAGAGATGACCGAAAGATTCATCATCAAGAAGATCCTAAGAGCATTGGATAGAAAGTATGATACTGTGTGCACATCGATCCAAATGATGCCAAACTACAAAGATCTCAAGCCAACGGAAGTCATTGGAAGAATTGTTGTTCATGAGATGTCACTTAAAGATAGGGAGGGACTTCACAACAAGTAAAGTGGTGCTTACAAAGCCTCATGTGAAGCCCCCACATCATCAAGTGAGAAACAAACCTTCAACGAAGAATTGAGCTTAATGGTGAAGAACTTCAACAAATTCTACAAGAGTAGAAGCAAAGAAAGAAGCTCCAAGTCAAGGTCTTACAATGACAAAAGATCTTCTAGTCGAGAGCGAAATTGCTACAATTGTGGGACACCCGGACACTATTCCAATGATTGTACGGCACCCTACAAAAGAAGAGAAGATTCTCCAAAAAGAAGAAGCAAAAGAGAAGAATCACCACCAAGAGAGAGGAGGAGTAGAGATGATCGTTATGAATGAAGTCCCTCACGGAGAAGCAAGGATTCGGAAAGGAAGGACAAGTCATCAAGGAGGTACACAAAACGAAGACATCAAGCTCATGTTGGTGAATGGGTATCCGGTTCCGACTCCGACCATCCCTCGGAGAGAAGCTATCACTCCGACTTCGAATATACTCAAGATGAAGGTGTTGCCGGTCTAGCACTTGTGTAAACCAACTCCTACGACATATTTGACTCACCAAATGAAGGAATTGGAAGATGCTTCATGGCCAAAGGTCCAAAGGTAAGACATCCCGAGTATGTTGATTTCAATAGTGATGAAGAGGACTTGCTTGTGGATGATGATTTACTTGTTGTCAACTTAGTGATGAATACTACGATGAAACATCAATTAATCATGCTAATAAAGATAAAACGAATGACAATGATAAGGACAAGATTGAGCTTCTAACTAAAGAACTAAACACTCTTAAGTTGGCTCATGAAACTATCTTCGAAGATCATCGAGAACTTTTAAGGGCTCATGAGAAGTTATGCTTTGAAAAGCTCAATCTTGAGCAAGAGCATGAGTTCATAAAAGCAATCAATGATGATCTCCGTAAGAAAAGTTCTTCTTACATTGCCAAGCATTTACTCTTATCTACTTACATGCCTCAAGTAAAGTCTAGTAACAAGTACAAGAAAGATACTTCCTCTAGTAGTAACAATAATAATGTCAAATCCAATATTGTTGCTTCTAGTAGTTCTATTGATTCCACTAATGATTCTCTTAGACAAGTTACACTTGAGCAAGAAAATAGCTTATTGAAGGGAATTATAGATAAAGGTGTATACAAGAGCCTTGCCGGGAGTAAGCAATTCGAGGAAATTGTACGCAAGCAAGGAAGGCACTGGAAGAATCAAGGTGTTGGTTTTGAACGAAAGTTCAATGCCAATGGAGTTGAGTGGGAAGAAGATCAATACCCAACACGAAGTTTGTTCCTCAACAAGAGAAGTATGATCCTACTTCCTTCAAAGGAACACAAGCACAAGATGATCTTCCACCACAAGACCACAAGAACAAAGGCAAGGACGAGCTTCAAGAAGAGATTGATGCATTTGAAGAAGCACCTACGGCCTTGGTCAAGTGGGTTCCCAAGACTACGTCAAGTTCTACTTCATCAAGTACAACTACAACTCCAAGGATTCCCATCAAGATGATGTGGATCCCGAAGAAGAAGAACTAGAGAGTTCTTGAGGGTGACTCCGCCAACATTCTTCATTCATATCTTTTTGGCAACAACAAGTGCAATCAACTTCCACATCTTGCACTAGTTCAAGGTGTCACAAACCCTCATTTTGGTAAGGCAAGGGACAAGGTAACCTAGTGATTTCATGGACATTATCTTGTGTGTGCATCACTCTATGTCTATGGATATTCTTGTTTGTTCCTTGTGGGACTAACCCGTGTAGGTATGTTGAAAGTGCAACTCACTCCAAAGGATTGCTCCAAATGATCTACATCAACCTTGAGCATCCACATCTTCAACACCTACATGAAGTCATCATCGACAAAACCCAAGGTTAGTTCATCCCTCTAAAAGGGGATCTCACATCTAGGGGGAGCTTAACTCTAATAATTGAGTCAAAGCAACTCTAATGGTGTGAACACATCAATGCATTATGTAAAAGTGGTAACCCCACTTAAGCTTAAACGATGAGTATGACCTATGATGAAATGTTTTCATTTGACTGCTAAGTCAATATACTCATATATAGATGACCTAGTCATCGCCAATTGTTTTGATAGATGCTAGAATTGGTTGTGCATGTTTTGCCACATATTTCATTTGCCATCTTATTGTGTGAGCATGTTGGTGCATATTTTACTCATTCGAGGACATCCACTTGTTGCTTTGATTGGTTGGTTCTTTTTATTTTTGCCAAGTGGATGGACAAGAATGCCTAAGAACCTTCTCTAGCTATCTATGCTTTTCTCGTCTCAAACTCTATTCATGCTACATCACAAAATTTGATCAAGTCAGATTCAAACCACTCTGTGTGAGGAGCACTCGGAGTCCCCGATTCGTCATAGACTTAAACTTCCAAAACTTCTTTGTGATTCTCGGTCTGACCGATTCCTCCATTTCGCTCCCACCGAGATCACTAAGTCGATCTAGGTTTTCAATATCGGTGCAACCGATTTGAACTTTTCAGTCACACCGAGTTGCTGTAACTATACACAGATATGCATCTCGGTGCCACCGAGTTGTTCCACTCGGTCACACCGACAGGGTCGTGCTATATATAGTCACGGGAAAAAAATTGGAAATTTCTCTGAACCTCTTCGCCCGGGCAATAGCTCGCTCTGCCATCAGGGTCTCCGGATCGTCTCCTCGTCGCCAGCCGCCTCCTGTCACTGGTCTCCACCGCCGGCAACGGATTTCACCCCCGCCGTTGCCGCCGTAGCGAGTTCATCGCCAAGCTAGGGTATGGACTCGATCACAGTGCTATCCTCGTTCGATTCCTAGCACATTGTGTTCTTAATGATTCTTGCCATGATTGAAACACTCCTATCCAGTCAATGCAATCCGTAGATTAGATGAGATTTGAAAATTTAGGGTTAGGTTTCCGCCGGAACCATCTCATACCCACCGAGTTGAAAAACTCGGTCCCACCGATTTGGCTAATGCCATTGCACTAGTAACTCTCGGTCTAATCAAGAATTGCTAATCGGTGAGACCGATTTTAGGACTTTGTGAAACCCTAGCAGTCTCGGTGCCACTAAACTGTGACTCGGTCCAACCGAGTTCATCAGTTTAGGTTCCAAACCTGCTTCGGTATCACCGAGTTTGAAAATCGGTTGATCCGAAATGCTTTCTGTGGAAAACGAAAACTGAATTTTTGGATCATTCTTTTGCAAAAGTCTCTGCATTTTGTGATGCTCATCCACTCTATATCATCTATAACTCTTCACAGGGTCAGCAGTCAGTAATTTGCAGCATGTCAGACCAAAGTGATAGTCAGAACAGGTCAGAAGAGCAGATGCACATCAGTGAGGGCACTAGTCCCTCTAGCACTTCAGATGAAGGCAGCAGGAGCACCCCAAGCAACCTGCCTAAAGCTGCCACCAGTACAAGGAAGAAGAGAACCTCAGATTCAGGAGTTGATTAACTCAAAGATGGCCACAGGAAAATATCTATTGGATAAGGAACATTTTCCTCTTTATCCAGACTTTGAGGACAATCAGGTTGTCATGACTAAGAATGAACCATCATCAGTACAAGCTCAAGAGAATAAGGAGAAGGCAAGGAAAGAGAAGGCTGCCAAGATGCCAACTCCAGAGGAGGCATCTGAGTACTTTCTGAAAAACAAGCAGGAGCAGCTTGGTTACTTGATAGCATCAACACTGAGGATTGATAAGGGGTTGGCCACCCTAAATCAAAACCAGGAGAGCTTGGAAAGAACCATGGAACAAAAATTCTATGATCTAGATGTCAAAGTAACTGAGATTCAGTCAGTTGTGGAGCAGCTACAGGATGACATGCAGGAGAGGAAGGGAAAGACTACCACTAATTTATTTGCCAGAGTGCCTAGCGCTCAGAGGTCAGCTGCAGTGCCTGTGCCAGACACCAGAGCCACATCATCTGCACCAGCTACAGCTCCTACAGCTCCAGTGCAACCAACTCCAGCACCAACTCCTCCAGCTCCCTCTACATCAACTGAAGCCTTTGTCCAAGGATCCATCTCTACACCACCACCTGAAGATCAAGCCTGAGAGTCGATCTAGCACTATACATTTTCTATGAACTTTTTGGTAACTTGTTGCCAAAGGGGGAGAAAAATGTATAGATCATAGGCTTCAAGAGAGAGTGTTGGTTTTGTTCTCTCTTGCTTTGGTGGTTAAACTTTGTTTGCTTTTGATTGCTTGAGATACTATGCTATTTTTGTGAGACATTGATGATCACGTGTTTGATCATAAGGTACACTTATGCATGTTTGATGATATTATCTTATCTATCCATATGTGATCATTCACTTTGCTTGGTGATGAGTGCATGTATTCAATCTTTATCATTTTGAGCGCTCCACCAAGATGTATGTGACATGGAAGAGTAACCCATCAGCCTAATTCCTTGTGCATTTGCAGTCCAAAGCAAATCTTAAACTATGCACAAATTTAGGGGGAGCTCTTGCTTATCACATACTTCTCAAAGCAACGATGTTTTTCAATCTTATTATCATTTGTCGAAGCTTTGATCTATATGTTGTCATCAATTACCAAAAAGGGGGAGATTGAAAGTGCAACTATCCCTAGGTGGTTTTGGTAATTCATAACAACATATAGCTCATTGAGCTAATGCTATTCCAAGACTATTATTTCAGGAAAGCTCAATGAATGGCACGGCGATCACAACCAACTTATCTCATTGTTATTAAGCACATTATTCTTATTACTGTTGACTCATGGTGTACCCTACTTTAGACCTGGGCCCTTATCCGCGATCGCGGCTATCGATAGATTTAATATACACTCTACCGAGGTTAGTACCCTGAACCCACACTACGGAACCCATGGCCAAGCACTCCCATTCGGGTGGACCAACGGCGTTCCGACAAAACCGATCTACTGCCATGACACTCTCCCAGCCACTCCGACTCACTCCCCTCTAGGATAAATCATGGGAGACCCCATGCCTACGTCAAGACACCTCAAACCACCATCATGGAAACGATCCACTCTGGGACCCAAAAACTTAACTCAACAATGGGCACACAAGGCTTATGTTCGCCTACCTGATCAGGGTAGCGCGCGCCCATAACCTTCCCTCATTGGAGGAACGGGCGAGAGCCACGACAATAGACCAGATTAGGACCGTCCCATACCGGTAGGCATGGTTGCACTAGTCAGCATCGATTCACCGGCACAATGAATCAGCCAACAGTTGTTCAAGTTAAATTTAATCCGGTTAACTTGAATGCAAATATGCTGAGCCATGATAAAATGCATGAACATGATATCAACATAATCATTAGAGTATCACATAACTATCCACCATATCAACAATAAATCATATCCACTGAGCAAGGCATACTGACTAGCATGACCATCACCAACATCAACATGTACCACTAGTAATCATAAACATATGAGAGGTAATACTAGCAGGTATAACATGATCACAGAGTACAAAACAACATAGCACAAAAACTGAACAGGCAAATCTAAACATTACCGGAACAACGATAACCATCATTTCAACAAGCAAACATTTAATAAAGATTCAAGTTGAAAACCATGGCTACTGCATGACTATCATCCAAGTGGGTATTGTGGCTTGCCTGGGGTGGAAGAGATCATCGGTAGAAAGTGCGAGAAACTCGCGGAATGAATCGCTAGAAAACATACTCTCTCGGAGAGGGCTGAATTAGGGCAGGGGAAAATAGTCATTTTTACAGTGTCAAACCATAGCGAAAGCATGACCAACAGAACGGTCTCGACGAAACAAAGAAGTGGGCTTTGATTCACCTCATTTGGAGTTACAATTAAAAAGATATGGATGTTTTTCTGCTAGGGACCTATCTGCAATGAAAAGATTTTCAAACAGGGGCCTGGAAAGAAAAAGTGAAAGCATAATCAAGGAAAATACGCTTTCACCTTATCCATTTGAACAGTGGCGGGGCTGGACGCATGTGGGTCCCACGGGGTGGGGCCTGTCACTTATCCACGTGGGCAGGGCAGGTCAATGCCTGAGGGACTGACTAGGGGGTCCCACACGCAGGGGATGGGGCCCGCCTGGCCAGCTAGTAAGGCGTTGTCTTCCTCCTCCCCTCACTCCTATTCGTTCCTGAGCGGAATAGAACGGAAGCAAAGGAGGGAAGCGGCCAAGGGGCCGGCCAGTCCGGCGATCCCCGTCCCGGCCGAGGTCACCAAAGGGACCGTGGAGCTGCGCCGCACCCATTAAGAGGGGAAGGGATCGTCGGGGAGGCCTGGGATGGCGGCGGTGGGCGGCGCCATGAGGAGACGGAGGCGGTTCGGTGGTGGTGGTATTCGTCGGAGTAGGGCGCACCGGCGAGGGCTGAGGAGTCGGGGTGGCTTGCGAGGACGAGGGGGAGGCCGTGGTGAGGTCGGGGAGGCACGAGTAGGCTCGGGATGGCCGTAGGATGCGGCGGCCGAACGACGGAGACGACGGCCGGACTTGGGTGACGCAGCCACATGACTCTCCAGCGAGGGGCAAGGGGTTTGGGCGAACCGCGAGGAGGTGGGGGAGCTCGTGGACAACACCAGGGGAGGATAGGATGCTCGAGCTTGCTAGAACCAAGGAGGAACCGCGGCGGCCGAGGCGAACAGAGGCGAACTCCGGCGAGATGCCGTTGCTCCGGTGGGCAAGGAGGGACGAGGAGGGGCTTGGGAGCTGCTGGAGAGTCTAGGGGTCCATATATAGGCAGAGGGGAAGGCTTTGGAGCTTCACAAGCGAGCTTGAGCAGTGCTCCAATGGAGGACAGAGGCGGGTCATGTCACGGGCATGGATCTAGCGGCTCATTTATGGCGAACCTCGACAAGCCATCGACGCAGGGCGATGTAGGGCATCACGGGGGAGCTCCAGGACATGGTTGGACGTCGAGACAAGGAGGGAGGGGACAAGCACAGTGGCCGGACCGATCCAGAGCTTGCACTGTGCGTGACGCCAGCGTGATCACCACGGGCTCTGGTGCAAATAGCGTGTTCTGGCCGGGCCGACCATGTGCACTAGATTGACCCTAGTGACCTAAGTATAATCGAGGAAATAAATCGTTCCAGGGGCAAAGAAGAGATTTGCACTTACCTCCAAAGTAAATCAATAGCCAAGTGTTTGTGATGTGTAGTGGGGACACCAGCTAGGTAACTTAGTAAATAACTTGTCTGGGAGGTTTATCTATCGAAGGACTTTCATCCTGGAGGTTTTGAGGGTAAATTGATCAAGATTTACTCCAATTGCTTTGCAACTAAGCAAAATGGTCCAGAAACTAGATCATGATGGTGCACTCACATGGACTGTCAACTCGAGCTCAAATTGGGCAAGGCAGAGTCATTTGGTCATATGAAGATGCTCAAAAAGTCTCATACCATTTGGCAAAGCCAAACTGGTACTTGCTTCACAAACATCTCCTCTAGACAGAAACTTGGAATAATATTGGTGATCAAATTTATCGATTAAATGATGCCAAATTGGGTGGAGAGATGTTTCATGAGTATAAGAATGAACTGGTAATTTATCAGGATTTTTGAAGCAATATAAATGCACTTGCTTCACAACCTGAAAATATTGCCAGAATCAAAGATTTTCTCCTGTGCTCACATAGATGATTGGATGGAGCTGAAATGGGTGGAGGGGATTAATATGAGCACATTAAGGAGTGTGCAAAAGTTCAACTCATTTGGGTACTCCTAGCTAGTACTTCCTTCACAAAGCTTTCTGTTTGGCAGAAATTTTGAAAAATCACTAAGGAAGATTGGCTAGGCAAATAAAGTTTAACTTGTGCATGAGGCAATTATTTTGACATATAAACATGCCCAAAAAGGTTGGGAGTCACTAGGGAAAATATAAATGACACTTCCTTCACAAAGTGCCATTCAGGGCAGAATAGAAAAAGGAATATTGGGGAATTATTTTTGAACATGACAATGAGAGGTTTTGCCATATTTGATCAAGATATGACCCAAGCAATTTATGAGAATTATTTGGGAATTTTTGGAGTGATGAAAATATAGGTTGCTTCACAACCTAGGGCAATTTGAGTTATTCCTTTAATAGAAAAGGAATATTCCCAAAAAAAGAATATTGGGATTTGGGCTAGGATGAAAATGACAGGGTCTAGGGATGCATTTGGGAATGACAAGCCACTCTGGAAGCAAAGAAGGGGGCATCTTCTTCAGTTTCCTGACCACAAAGCCACGAAAAAGAAAAACTCAGGCAAAAACCTCGAAAAAATAAAAGTAAAAGAAAGGGCCAAAAATCAGGATTTCACAAACCTTAACCCCTTAAAGAAATCTTGTCCTCAAGATTTGGTTGCTCAGGGAACTAGTATGAATATTCTGACTTAAGGAAACCGTTTCCAACTCGGGTATCCTTTTTCCTTTATTGTTGTTCCCATTAATTTTTTTATCTGACTGGCCTTGAGGTGGTTTGCTTTACTGTATCCACATTCTGACAAATCTTACCTGGCTTGCTCATGCTTATATAGGCTCCAATTTATTTTTAGATTTGCTGACTAGCTAAGTGTGATTTAATTATCACGACTGAAACATATGTCCGCCTCACAAATCCAAAAGTGATTTCCGCTGGGTGTGCCACCCGGAACTGACAACCTTTCATGTAATGATTAGAATTTTCTGATGAAATCTCAAGCTCTAACTCATTGCATTGGGTTTCTCCACTAAATGCAGGTCTGTGGGTTCCAAACAGTAATTTAAAACATAACCATTTCCTGACAGATTCTGACTCATCATAGAAGTTTCTGAATCATCTTAACCGGTTCCACTGTCATGAGTATCGGATCCGTACCAAATATTTGATTGTCTCCTGACGTGGCCAACATAAAAGGTTTGGCCTGTATGATAATATCTGCAGACTTGACTGACGGTGGTTCTGAAGGAAAATTTTTGTTCACGACAGGCTATCCATGATGATTCATATAAGTGAGGACTCATGCTTCCAGGCTGTTATTCCTCATGTCGATTACTCATGCTGTAGGCATATCCATGTGGATCAATGGGGGTCGTGTACAATTTTCATACCTGCCTCACTAGTCTTGCTCCTTCATTATTATTTTCTTGGTTTGGATCATTGGCTGAAAGAGCTGGGCCACATTGTTTCTTTGTATGACCATAGTTACTGTCGGTGCAATTTTTTTCAGCAATTGCAGTTTATCCTAATTTTTCTGATAAGGTAACCCATTAAATGGCAGGTTCAACACCTCTCAAGTTCTGACTGTTGGGAAATGATCATCCGAAACCCTTGCAAGAAATCATCAAATAAATCAGTAGCCACCAGAACAGTCTTTACAACTCAGATCTGGGACATTACTGAAATAACTCAACCACGGCTTAGGACGGCCGAAAACACCTCAGAGCATGAGACCGGGTCGATAAGAAGAAGGTGGCAGCTCCCTAAAAATAGCCAAAAAGAAGCTATAGGGCTACTATCACAAAAAGAAATTCAACAGCTGTACGAGACGGCTGAAAAGCAGCCCAGACTCGTGACAGTCGTTGAAGAGAGAAAACAAAATCGGCATCCACCCCGGATAGCTAGAAACAACTCAGATCACAGGCGTGGTGCCGTCATTTGAGAAAAAGGGGACAAGGACTCATCAGGATCATTTTCTAGGTTCAGGGTACTTGTATTGAGCTCATAGATGTCATCAATCCTCATAATGCTTTGGCGCACTATGGTGTATATTGGCTTTCTTCTATTAACCATCCTCACATGGTTGTCAGATCCTCATCCGAGTGACTTGTAAGATCTTGGTGGTATGCTCCTTGCGTATATATGAGGACTTGATCCCGAGACAGACGTGTATTCTGACTGATTCTTGATTCTGACCAAAATGTTGCAGATTTGATTCTTGGGATTCACTGCCATATGCTGTCAATTCACAGTGTGCTACCTTGTACCAATGTCTTACTGAGGAATATTTGCTGGCTTGTGCTCGAAACTTTCATCGGGCAGCTTGCTGAACCAGACTGGGTATCGTGCTTCAGAAGCTTACCCCCTTAAAGACTTTGCTGGGGAAAGACTCAGTACCTTTTTCCGAAAGTCTTCACGGTTGCTTACTGAAGAAGACAGAGTACCTTGCACGAGAAGTCATCCATGTATCATACGGAGGAAGATACATGAATCTTGCCTTGGAAGCTTCTCTGATTTTTTGCGAGGGAAGATTGTGGGCTGCTTACACCAGAAACTTCTTATTGTGATATGCGGACCAATTTCCACATATACATACCATCTTAATATTTCTGATGTTGATTTCTTGTATGAAACAGGGTTTTACTGGACTATCCTCCATTCTGAGTATATGCCATATTTTTGCTTGCTTCCAGGTACATCGAGTTCCAAAATCATCCTCAATGAAAAATTAAACTTGTATCTGAGCCATACCTTTGATAATATTCTGTCAAGCTTGTACACAATTTATCTTCTTGCTGATTTAATCATTTTGTGGTGATGAGTTCATGCTAAATGCAAACTTTATACTGACATTCCATCCAGGATTTCTTTTGTATTCGGATGAGCTATTTCCAATTTTCATTGCAGTCTGCTGATAATTCCATTTTGTTTAGCTGAATTTCCAAATATATGCATTACTTGCTGACTCTTCGGGTCCCGTGTTTGCTGACGAGCAACTTTAATAGGGGAAAAATTTGTAACACCGAAGGCCCAAAGAAAGGAACAACAGAAACGACTAAAACAAGAGCACACAAGCATACTACTAATATAAACAATCAAGCAATCATCAGATATTACTGCTAGTCACACAATAATATGCATGCACACCTAAGCATACAGATTCCACGGAATCTCCGGTACTACGATTTAGCATGCTGTGAAGATGTGCACGAGGACGAATAAATGTGTGGAAGAATTGGTGTAAACAGCGCTACACCAAGTGCTAGCTTAGCCAGGTAGTAACCTGTACAAGCTCGGAGGCGAGGATGCAATTGGTAATCATGTAGTGGGACACAAAGATCGCAACCACATCATTATCAAGGGGACGGAAAAAGATCCGTACTCGTCCAAGAAATAGGATAGCGGGGAAAAGATGAGGCTGCTGACATTTCCCTTTCTTTATAACTGAGATCATTAAGGGTTGCCAACACGACAAAATAAAAGAACGATCCGGGATAGAAACATGTCCATCACCGAAACGATAGACGGGACTGAAAGAAAGACATCGGCGTGATACCTGAGCACCATTTTTGCAACAGTGTCGGGATCACTTGGCATCACGCTGCTGGGATAGAATTGACACCAAACACCGAAAGAAAAGGAACTTGAGAAATGAAAAGGTTGACCTATAGTGGATCCGAACCGATGCCAGCTACACTCACCAGATAAACCGTTAGCGGCTAAATAATAATCTATATGCATGCTATGCGACAAACAAATACATCGATCAAGTGCAACAAACCAACTGGGGTCTATACTACCGCTTTCTAACGTTCGCGCGGTCTAGGGCGTCCTACAACCAGACCTGCTCTGATACCAAGCCTGTGGCACCCCGGCTCAGAGAAAATCGGAACGCCCTGTATTCTAGCCCAAAGATCTAGATGAAGTCTTCTGGAATACGGTACTGCTTAGCATAGAACAAACCAGCCTTCTATTGTTACACGAATATGAATACAAGGACTCCGATATTACAATGAATAACATCGGTACGGCGACACTACGCCATCCTCAGTTGCTCTATGCAAGCGGTAGAACAACTCGAAGCAGTGGAATAACTCTAGCAGCGGAACAATGACAACGATGGTGAAGTCCATTCCACAGGGACTCTGGCTGGAATGCTTATCCTAGCTCGCACGAACGGAAACCACGACAAGCAAGCAATCAAATCCGGTATGACCTGCAAACTGGCATGACACGCTAGGTCAGTACATTGAATGTACTTGCAAGCTCACAACAACCAGAAGCATTCAAGATAGACAACAGCATGGCAATTACAGGTTAAACATGAATTATCACGTGATCATCAGAATAACATGGCATGACCAACATAAACATGATACAGCTAGCACAACATGAACATATTAATCTGACAATTCTAGCATGCAGCATGATGACACTATATGCACAACTTATCCTGCTCGGGTTACCTCGTAACCAACACATGCATCACTTACCAACCTCGGACATCACACGATCATCTCAAGATCAAATCAAGCTTGGTATGAACAATACCGTAGTGATCATTAAATGACCACAAGGAGGTTGATCTTTCCACGACTCTTGCACAACATCACGAATATCCAACAACTCAGTATCCTCGATACGACGTTGATCCTTACGATGATCACAACCACGACCAACACTTGGTCTCAAACCGTGATCCTTACGGCGATCACAACCACGACCAACACATGGCTTGTGATCCTTACAACGATCATAACCAACTTATCTCATTGTTATAAAGCACATTATTCTTATTACTATTGACTCATGGTCTACCCTACTTTCGACTTGGGCCCTTATCCGTGGGCGCGGCTATCGATAGATTTAATATACACTCTGTCGAGGTTAGTACACTGTACCCACACGACGGAACCCATGGACTTGCACTCCCATTCGGATGGACCAATGGCATTCCGACAAAACCGATCTACTGCTAGGATACTCTCCCAGTCACTCCGACTCAATTCCCTCTGGGCTAAGTCATGGGTGGCCCCGTCCTTACCACAAGACACCTCAAACCACCATCGTGGCAACGATCCACTCTGGGACCCAAAAACGTAACTCAACAACGGGCACACAAGGCTTATGTCCCCCTACCTGATCAGGGTAGCGCGCGCCCATAACCTTCCCTCATTGGAGGCACCGGCGAGAGGCACGACAATAGACCGCATTAGGACCGTCCCATACCGGTAAGCGTGGTTACACTGGTCAGCATCGATTCAACGGCACCATGACTCAACCAACAGTTGTTCAAGTTCAATTTAAACCGGTTAACTTGAATGCAAATATGCTGAGCCATGATAAAATGCATGAACATGATATCAACATAATCATCAGAGTATCACATAACTATCCACCATATCAACAATAAATCATATCCACTGAGCATGGCATACTGACTAGCATGACCATCACCAATATCAACATGTACCACTAGCAATCATAAACATATGAAAGGTAATACTAGCAGGTATAACATGATCACAGAGTACAAAACAACGTGGCACAAAAACTGAACATGCAAATCTAAACATTACCGGAACAATGATAACCATCTTTTCAACAAGCGAACATTTAATAAAGATTCAAGTTAAAAACCATGGCTACTGCATGACTATCATGCAAGTGGGTATTGTGGCTTGCCTGGGGCGGAAGAAATCACTGGGAGAAAGTGCGAGAAACTCACGGAACGAATCGTCGGAGAACATACTCTCTCGGAGAGGGCTGAATTAGGGCAGGGAAAAAATTGTCATTTTCACAGTGTCAAACCATAGTGAAAGCATGACCAATAGAACGGGCTCGACGAAACAAAGAAGTGGGCTTTGGATTCACCTCATTTGGAGTTACGGTTAAAAAGATATGGATGTTTTTCTACCAGGGACCTATCTCCAATGAAAAGATTTTCAAACACGGGCCTGGACAGAAAAAGTGAAAGCGTAATCAGGGAAAATACGCTTTCACCTTATCCATTTGAACAGTGGCAGGGCCGTACGCGTGCGGGTCC
Source organism: Triticum aestivum (assembly GCF_018294505.1). Taxonomy (NCBI): domain Eukaryota; kingdom Viridiplantae; phylum Streptophyta; class Magnoliopsida; order Poales; family Poaceae; genus Triticum; species Triticum aestivum. The sequence goes on from NC_057798.1 coordinate 284,392,780, forward strand.
CACGGGGAGGGGTCCGTTACTTATCCACGTGGGCAGGGCTGGTCAACGCCTAGGGACTCACCAGGGGGTCCCATGCGCAGGGGATGGGGCCCGCCTGGCCAGCTAGCAAGGCGTTGTCTTCCTCCTCCCCTCGCTCCTGTTCGTTCCCGAGCGGAACAGAATGGAAGCAGAGGAGGGAAGTGGATAAGGGGCCGGCTAGCTCCGGCGATCCGTTCAGAGGGGAAGGGATCGTCTGGGAGGCCTGGGACGGCGGCGGCGGGCGGCGCCATGAGGAGACGGAGGCGGTTCGGTGGTGGTGGTGTTCGTCGGTGCAGGGCGCCCCGGCTAGGGCTGAGGAGTCGGGACGTCTCTCGGTGGACGAGGGGGAGGCCGTGGTGAGGTCAGGGAGGCATGAGGAGGCTCGGGACGGCCAGAGGATGCGGTGGCCGAACGACGGAGACGACGGTCGGACTTGGGTGACGCGGCCACGGGAATCTCTGGCGAGGGGCAAGGGGTTTGGGCGAACCGCGAGGTGGTGGGGCAGCTCATGGACAACAATAGGAGAGGAGAGGATGCTCGAGCATGCCGAAACCAAGGAGGAACCGCGGCAGCCGAGGCAAACAGAGGCGAACTCCGGCGAGATGTCGTTGCTCCGGTGGGCTAGGAGGGACGAGGAGGGGCTTGGGAGCTGCGGGAGAGACTAGGGGTCCTTATATAGGCAGAGGGGAACGCTCTGGAGCTTCATAAGCGAGCTTGAGCAGTGCTCAAATGGAGGACAGAGGCGGGGCACGGCACAGGCATGGATCTAGCTGCTTATTTATGGCGAACCACGACAGGCCATCAACGCAGGGAGATGCAGGGCATCATGGGGATGCTCCAGGACATGGTTAGACGTCGAGACGAGGAGGGAGGGGACGGGCACAGTGGCCAGACCGATCCAGAGCTTGCACTGTGCGTGGCACCAGCGTGATCACCACGGGCTCTGGTGTAAACGGCGTGTTCTAGCTGGGCCGACCATGTCCAGTAGATTAACCCTAGTGACCTAATTATAATTGAGGAAATAAATCATTCCAGGGCAAAAGAAGAGATTTGCACTTAGCTCCAAAGTAAATCAGCTGCCAAGTGTTTCTGCTGTGAAGTGGGGACACCAGCTAGGTAACTCAGTAAATAACTTGTGTGGGAGGTTTATCTATCGAAGGACTTTCATCCTGGAGGTTTTGAGGGTAAATGGATCAAGATTTACTGTAGTTGCTTCACAACTGACCAAAATAGTCCAGAAACTAGATCATGATGGTGCACTCACATGGAGTGTGAACTTGAGCTCAAATTGGGCAAGGCAGAGTCATTTGGTCATATGAAGATGCTCAAAAAGTCTAATACCATTTGGCAAAGCCAAACTGGTACTTGCTTCACAAACATCTCCTCTGGACAAAAACTTGGAATAATATTGGTGATCAAATGGATCAATGCAATGATACCAAATTGGGTGGAGAGATGTTTCATCAGTATAAGAATGATTTGGTAATTTATCAGGATTTTTGAAGCAATATAAAATGCACTTGCTTCACAACATGAAAATATTGCCAGAATCAAATATTTGTTCCTGTGCTCACATAGATGATTGAATGGAGCTGAAAATGGGTGTAGGGGGTTAATACTAGCACATTAAGGAGTGTGCAAAAGTTCAACTCATTTGGGTACTCCTAGCTAGTACTTCCTTCACAAAGCTTTCTGTTTGGCAGAAACATTGAAAAATCACTGAGGAAGATTGGCTAGGCAAATAAAGTTGAACTTGTGCATGAGGCAATTATTTGGACATATAAACATGCCCAAAAAGGTTGGGAGCCACTAGGAAAAATATAAATGACACTTCCTTCACAAAGTGCCATTCAAGGCAGAATAGAAAAAGGAATACTGGGGAATTATTTTTGAACATGGCAATTAAAGGTTTTGCCATATTTGATCAAGATATGACTCAAACAATTTATGAGAATTATTTGGGAATTTTTGGAGTGATGGAAATATAGGTTGCTTCACAACCTAGGGCAATTTGAGTTATTCCTTTAATAGAGAAGGAATATTCCCAATAAAAAGAATATTGGGATTTGGGCTAGGATGAAAATGACAGGGTCTAGGGAAGGATTTGGGAATGACAAGCCACTCTGGAAGCAAAGAAGAGGGCATCTTCTTCAGTTTCCAGACAACAAAGCCACGAAACAGAAAAATCAGGCAAAAACCTCGGAAAAACAAAAGAAAAAGAAAGGGCCAAAATCAGGCTGTCACAGCCAGGAGCTCAAGCCACTTCGCCACGAGCCTTTGGGCCACCGACCGGACCGCAACGACCGCAATGCTAGCCGTGGTGGCGGCCGGTGGGACAACCGCAATGGCAAACCCCGCTAGAGCTGGCGTGACCAGACTCGTGAGGGCACCTGGAAGTACCAGCCACGCGAGGCGCACCTTCAGGACAATGCTACCCTTCCACCACTACCACCTCAACCTAGAAATAACGACAACAACCCGCATGACGAGGGGGCTGCGGTCTACGTGGAGCCTCGTGCAATTGCCTGCATCCTCAACGAAGCTGAGGCCCCCGCGTCGAACCACCACTTCAAGTAGTTTTCTCGTGAGGTGAATGCTGCCCTCCCGAGGCTTGAGGCCACGAGGCCCCCCGCCATCACCTTCGAAACCAAGGACCACCTCAGGTGCTCGGCGACTACTGGGGTGCCCCCCATGTTGTGCACTCCCACCATTAGCAATGTCCCCATCACCAAGACCCTCATCGACGGGGGTGCCGGCCTCAACATGATCTTCGTCGCAACCATCGAGACGCTCCAAGTGCCCCATGACCAGCTGATGCCGACTTGGCCTTTCTCCGAGGTGACAAACGGGTCTACCATCCACCTAAGGCACATGCGCCTCCCTATCATCTTCAGCACCCGCGAGAACTGCCACACTAAGCTCATCGACTTGGATGTGGCCCACATTGACCTCCCTTACAGCGCCATCCTGGGGTACCCCACCCTCGCCAAGTTCATGCCGCAACCCATCACGGCTATAATGTCCACAAGATGCCTGGCTGCAGCATCATCATCATTGTCACCTGCGATGAGTAGAACATGGTCTACACCCTCGAGCATGCCTACTGGGTCGCCGCAGCCGAGCTCCGATGACGAGGGCATCGTCGCGCCTCCCGAGGCCGTCACCATTAACTAGAAATAGCTACTCCCCAAGGACCACCCTACAATAGAGGATGCACCGGCTGGTGGCGACAGCCAGGGGCCAACCCTTGCTGACGGGGCTTGCCTCCCTCCAGCATAGGAAGGCGCGCGTGGCACCTCCCTTCAGCCAGGCTCCGGGGCTTCCACCTGGAAGGCATCCAACTTGATCGGTGTGTCAAGGGAGGTGCTCGAGCACCACTTGGAGGCGTGCTTTGCCCCCCCCCCCAAGCAAGGAGCATGCCATCAGGTGTCAGAGGCACAAGAGTTCATCACCCAGGAGATTCACAAGCTATGGGAAGCCCGGGCCATGTGCGGCGAGCATCGCCCCGCACATTCCGTCTGTCCAGCCCCTGCCCCCAAGGATGATAGTAAGGTGAACATGTGCATTGATGTCGCTTACCTCAAGAGGGCCAGCTCCTAGGACGTCTTCTAGACGTTGCACATCGGCCAGAGCAGGGGCCTCGCCACCAACTGCACCTGCATGCCATTCGGCCTGGCGAACGTCGATGATGCCTTCCATAGGTTGGCGCACCTCACGGTGGCGCCTCCCGAGACTTAAGCCCCTCGTGAGCCCCCAAGGCCTCAAGATCCCTCCAGCGCCTAAGAGGTGAGCCTTCGCGACACGCTTTGTCAAGCACCCCGACGCCCCTCAGCAACATGTTGCAAGGTGAATTTTTTGGTTTGTTCAGAATTCAGGTCACCCTTCGGGCTGCATCATCCTCATGCTGGCCAGGGGCCGTCCCTGTAGTCTCTTCACTTTTTGGTCATGTACTAGATTTGGTTATGCTTCATTGAATTATGTTACTTGCTTAATTCCGTTCTTGGTGTCGTGTTGAAGTTGGAGCCGCCACCTCGTGGGCGCCGCGTGCCATCCCATTTATGAAGGAAATATGCCCTAGAGGCAATAATAAAGTTGTTATTTATATTTCCTTATATCATGATAAATGTTTGTTATTCATGCTAGAATTGTATTAACCGGAAACTTAGTACATGTGTGAATACATATGCAATACACAGTGTCCTAAGTATGCCTCTACTAGACTAGTTAGTTAATCAAAGATGGTTATGCTTCCTAACCATAGATATGTGTTGTCATTTGATGAACGGGATCACATCATTAGGAGAATGATGTGATGGACAAGACCCATCCGTTAGCTTAGCATTACGATCATAACATTTTTATTGCTACTGCTTTCTTCAAGACTTATACATGTTCCTATGACTATGAGATTATGCAACTCCCGAATGCCAGAGGAACACCTTGTGTGATATCCAACATCACAATGTAACTGGGAAATTATAAACATGCTCTACAGATGTCTCTGAAGGTGTTTGTTGGGTTGGCATAGATCCAGATTAGGATTTGTCATTCCATGTATCGGAGAGGTATCTCTGGGCCCTCTTGGTAATGCTCATCACTATAAGCCTTGCAAGCAATGTGACTAATGAGTTAGTTGCGAGATGAATCATTATGGAATGAGTAAAGAGACTTGCCAGTAACGACATTGAACTCGGCATGATGATACCGACGATTGAATCTTGGACAAGTAACATACCGATGACAAAGGGAACAACATATGTTGTTGTGCAGTTTGAACGATAAAGATCTTCGTAGAATATGTAGGAGCCAATATGAGCATCCAGATTTTGCTATTGGTTATTGATCGGAGATGTGTCTCGGTCATGTCTGCATAGTTCTCGAACCCTTAGGGTTCGCACGGTTAACGTTCGATGACGATTTATATTACGACTTATGTGTTTTTGATCATCGAAGTTTGTTCGGAGTCTCGGATGAGATCCGGACAACGGGGAGTCTCGAAATTGTTGAGACAAAAGATTGATATAATGGAAGGTCATGTTCGGATAATGAAAAGGTTTCAAAAAGGTTCAGACATTTTTTGGAGTATCAGGAGGTTGCTGGAACTCCCTGGGGGAAGTAGTGGGCCTTCATGGGCTTTAGTGGAAAGGAGAGGAGGGCCGCAAGGGAGGATGCACGCCCTCCCATGGCAAGTCTGAATTGGACTAGGGAGGGGGCAGTGCCCCCCTCTTTCCTTTTCCCTCTCCTACTCCTTCTCTCTCTCCCCCCTCTTGGAAAAAGGAAGGACCCCCCCCTAGTTGGGCCCCCCTATGGCGCGCCCCTCCTAGGTCGCTGGCCTCCTCCTCCCCTCCTTTATATACGGGGACAAGGGGGCACCCCAAAGCACAACATACAATCTCTTAGCCGTGTGCGATGCCCCCTTCCATATGTTAATACCTCGGTCATATCGTCATAGTGCTTAGGCAAAGCCCTGCGCCGGTAACATCATCATCACCATCGCCATGTCGTCGTGCTCACGAAACTCTCCCTTTTCCTCAACTGGATCAAGAGCACAAGGGACATCATTGTGCTGAATGTGTGCTGAACACGGAGGTGTCGTACGTTCTTGATCGTCAAGACGTTCGAGTACATCATTTGCATTACTAAATGCTTCCGCTTTCAATCTCGGAGGATACATGGGACACACTCTCCCGTCTAGTTGCTATGCATCTCCTAGATAGATCTTGCGTGATTTTAGGATTTTTTTTCGAATTACTACGTTCCCCAACAGTGGCATCCGAGCCAGGTCTATGCGTAGATGTTATATGCACGAGTAAAACAAAAAGAGTTGTGGGCGATAATATTCATACTTCTTACCACCAAGGTCTTACTTTGATTCGACGGTATTTTTTTTGACTGTGAACTGTAGGGAAACTCTCCACAGCCTTGCAATTTTATTCCACAATAATATAGTATTTACAAGTGGATACCAAAAATAACCAGCAAAGAAAAGGTGGTGGGGGAGGTGGAGTTGGAAGGACTGTAACAACCACGATGCGGCTATATCTCCCACATGTCGAGGCATGACTTAGAGGCATAACAGCATCGTGGTTGTTTTGCAAGAAGGGTCATCTTCACATAATCCCAGGTAATGAACAAGAAAGGGATAAAGAGTGGCTTACAATCATCACTTCAAACAAGTACTTAAATAAATCATACATCAATCAGAGTACACACATAGGTCCGTCTACGGACAAATCCAAAAGAAAAAAGACAACCCCAAATGCTAGATCCCCGACCGTCACAACCGGGCACCACTACCGATCATCCGGAAAAGAAACATAGTAACGACCAAGATCCTCATCGAACTCCCAACTAAGCTCGGTTGCATCACCTGCACTGGTATCATCGGCACCTGCAACTGTTTGGTAGTATCTTGTGAGTCACGAGGACTCAGCAATCTCAAAACCCGCGAGATCAAGACTATTTAAGATTATGGGTAGGATAAGGTAATTAGGTGGATTTGCAGCAATTGATAAGCAAAATATGGTGGCTAACATGCGAGTACAAGAGTAGGAAGAGAAACTATGCAACGGTCGTCATCTAGAAGTGATCAAGGAGTGATCCTGAAAACTACTTACGTTCAAACATAATCCAAACCATGTTCAGTTCCCGGATTCCACCGAGAAAAGACCATCACGGCTACACATGCGGTTGATGCATTTTAATTAAGTCAAGTGTCAAGTTCTCTAGAATCAGATATTAACAAATTCCCATCTGCCACATAACCGTGGGCACGACACTCGAAACTTTATACCCTACAAGGTTGTTCACACTTAGCCGATTATAAGCTCTCACGACCAATAAAGGATATTCCTTCTCCCGGGTAGACCCAATCAGTCTTGGAATCCCAGTTACAAGACATTTCGGCAATGGTAAAACAAGACCAGCAAGACCGCCCGATGTGCCGACAAATCCCAATAGGAGTCACATGTATCTTGTTCTCAGGGCACACCGGATGGGCAATATGTCGGGTTGGCATAGACCCTGGTTGCCCAGGGGGCGCTGGACATCGCCCGGTTCAGACCAACACTTAGAGAAGCACAGGCTCAAGGGGTTAAATAAAGATGACCCTTGGGTTTATAACTCCCAAGGGAAAGTGAGTAGCTTGTTAGGCAAATGTAAAACCAAGGTTGGGCCTTGCTGGAGGAGTTTTATTCAAAGTGAACTCTCAAGGTGTTCCCATAAACTCAGCCGCGTAAGGAACACAAAATCAAGGAACATAACGCCGATATGACGGAAACTAAGGTGGCAAGAGTGGAATAAAACACCAGGCATAAGGCCGAGCCTACCACCCTTTACCAGGTATATAGATGCAATAATTAAAATAAGAGATCTTGTGATATCCCAACATAAACATGTTCCAACATGGAGCAATCTTCAACTTCACCTGCAACTAACAACACTATAAGAGAGGCTGAGCAAAAGCGGTAACTTAGCCAAACAACGGTTTGCTAGGAAGGTATGTTAGAGGCTTGTCATGGCAATATGGGAGCCATGATGAACAAGTGATAGGTAGCGCAACATAGCGATAGAACGAAGCAACTAGCAAGCAAAGATAGAAGTGCTATCGAGGGTAACGGTCATCTTGCCTGAAATCCTGCAAGGAAGAAGAACGAGTCCAAGAAGAAGACAAACAGACGTAGTCGAACGAAACCGAAGCTAACGAGAGAAGCAAACCGCAAAGAAGCAAACAACATGGTAAACAACCATCACATAAACAAGGCACGATGCACAACCAAGTATGATGCATGTCCGGTTTAAAGAGGCATGGCATGGCAAAGTGCAACAAACAATACTACAAGTTAAGTGGAGCTCAATATGCAACGAGTTGCATATTGACGAAACACCACATTCGAGTTATTTAGTTCGCTCTCATTTATGTACCCAACAACATTAAATTTTATTAAACATGGCAAGGGGTGAAGCATAATAAAACTACCTAGCTAGGCAAGTTTAAATGAGGCCAGAAACAACAAACAACAATTCTAAAAAATCCCCAGGTTCATAATTTGAGTTTGGTACTCTTCTGCATATCACATAATTTTAGAGTTGTTAAAAATGCAAAGTAAGTGCACCAAGTTAAACTAGGCATTTTTCCAACCCATTTACATATAAAGTTTATTAAAATTGGAGCTACAGTTATTTAGTTATGAAATAAATCATTTTAGCATGGCATTTAAGCAAATTTAAAAAACAACATTTTAAACATTTCAAACATGGATGAAAATAGCATATTATGAAACTAGATGCAACTCTATGCATTTTTCATGTTTAAATTATTTACATATGATGCACCACTTGTAAGTTATTAAATGCATGAAGTTAGAGGGTTTTTCTACAAAACTGGTAACTCCGGAAAAAGGGAAAATCGCAGATAGAGAAAAAACTACATTGGGACGAATCTGGAGGGGCTGGGGTTAACACGATGGGCCATCGCCCGGGTTGGTGGAGAGGCTTGGGGCAGGCAGAGCTAGCTAGGCCGAGGCGAGGCTGGCCCAGGCATGTGCGGTTGTGGGACTTGGCGCGGTCAACGCGAGCGATGCTCGTCCTGTTGCCTGAAGGAGAGGGCATAGCCGAGCAAGGCTGGCGCAGGTGGGACTCCGGCGAGCAGCAAGATGGGGAGAGTTTGGCGCGGGAGCTCGGTGGCGTCCAGATCCAAGCGTGGGAGGTCTTCGGGATCCCGTTACTTGCCGGATCGAAGCGGAGGCGGCAGGGACCCGAGCCGATCCGACCGGAGTTGAGGCGGAGGTGCAACGGGGTTGAGGTGGAGTGGCTGGGTGCTTGCAGGCAAGGCGGCGGCGAGGCTCAGCGAGTCGGGGATGACCGGATCCGGCGAGGAGGCGTCAGAGAGGGCCGAATCTGGGCCAGAGGCAGACGTTGGCGACTTCTGCAAGCGGTGGCCGTTACTGCAGCGTGAAGTACAGAGAGATAGGGAGATCGTGAGAGAGATCGAAGGGAAGAAGAGAAAATAATAGGGGGAGAAGGGAAGGAGAGGTGCAGCCTGGTGGTGGTGGTTGTCACCGGCCAGACGGATGAGAGGTCGGAGACGTGACGCGGCAGAGGCGAGCTCTCCCGATCCGCTCGGGGATCAAAGCAGGTGGAGGAGGCTCGTGCGGGAGCTATGTGCTTGGGTTGCAGAAGCTCTCAGGGCCATCTGATCTAAGATCTGGCAGTCCAGAGCGAGTGGAAGTGGCTATCATGGTTGGCTGGATCTGAAGGGAGGTGGGAGGAGGCTGTGGGATCGAGGTAGAGGGATCCCGACAGGATTTTGTGGAGTGGCGGCGGGATGGGACATCTCCCTAGAAGTTAGGGTTTGCCAATATTTGGACTAGGGGTCTTTATATAGGGAAATGAAGGGGTATTTGGATCATCCGGTTAAAATCAGACGGTAGAGATAAAACACTAGGGGTGTCCAAATCAGAAATCGGAGATGTGTTAGGGATGATCCAAAACTAACGGTTATGACTGAGCGGGTCGGGTTTGAGAAAGTTTCAGACACGCGCGAGGGGTCTGAGTAAAGTGTAGAGAGGGTCAAATGGTCAGACAAGAGGGAATCGAAAACCCGGTTGGACTAGGATCGGTCGACGAAGGCAAGGGGAACGCGGCAACTACGAACGGATGCACGCTTTATGAAAACATGCAGATACAATGCGCATGATGCTATGAGATGAGATACATGCAATGAATATAATGCAAAACAAAAGACAAAAGCCCAACCACGGAGGAAATAACATTACACATAGCTGGAAATGGCAAGAGTTAAAGTTACAATTATGGACAGTTACATACGGGGTGTTACAACACTCCACCACTACAAGAGGATCTTGTCCCGAGATCTAGGATGGCACCGGAGAGAAACAGAAGAGGAAGATAAGAGGTAAAACTAAGTTTCTTCTTCGACAAATGAGTGAAACCCAAGAACCTTGAGAGGTTTAAAAGTTGAAAGAAAGAACACAACGGATTTGAACACAATTGAGAGCACTGTGGTAGAAAATAGAAACAAGGAACACCATGTGAACCTTGGAGGATGCAAAGCTATGAATGATGAGTACAATGGACAAGAAGGAATTGGAACCACTCTGGTTGAAACGAGATAAACAAGGAACAAGGAAGATCAAATTCGGACAACACTCTGGTTGAAAAGGGATACAAGAATTGATAAGATGAAAAGAACTTGAAAAGAGGACACGACACTCCGGTTAAATGGATAAGCAGGAAAAGAACACGATCCTCAATTCGAGATGATGAGTGAAGAGAGCAACCTCAACAATGCCTCCGGAAGAAAGAATAGAAGATAGGTCATTGGAATAACAGAATGGGGAAGAAAATGCCAACTTCTGCCACAACTGAGCTTGGAAAGCACCCTCCCAAGAAGGTTATAACGGCGTCGTTGGAAAACCAACAACGAAACGAATAAGCTTGTAGTGGGCTTATGGAAAACTTCTCAAAATTGAGGCAAAATTCTGCCACTGCGGTAACAAATCATATAATTGATAACACCAACGAGATGAAAAATTTCTTCCACCAAGATGACAGAGAGATAACTTGGATCATTGATAAACACCACAGTAGCAACATTCCTTAGGGAAGGTTTTAGGTGAAATATGACACAAGATAACTCCAACGAAGAGATTACTGGATTTAAAATACCTCATTCTTGACAACATGTGAATCGCAAAACATGAATGAAAATTGTCAAGAATGATATAACGCCATCTCGAAGATAAGGTAGAAGGAAATGCACTTTGGAATGCAAGATGAAGAATACTTGAACTCCTCAAAACAAAACATGTGTTGAGCACCCTATTTAATTTTTAGAGTGTAGCTTGGCGGGTCATTACTTCGAGAGAGAACTTGAAGGACAATTGAAGAATGAAAGAAATCCTTGACGAACCACCATGTAGAGCCTCCATGGAGAACTCCGGTAATAAAAGGATGATAGAAAGAAAGAGAGGTTGAAAACACAAGGTGAAGCCTTGCAATGATTTAGATGGAGCTTCGCAACGATATAACCGAGAAAAGTTGGAACTCCAAAAAAGGAAAAGATGAAACACTAGGACCGAATTACTTTATCATGAACAATCTCTGGAAGAAAAGAATTCAATAACCTCGACGAAATAAGAATAAGATTTTATGTATGCTTATCCTTCATCAAATTAAATTGATGACAAGCAATGGATTTGGCATACTACTTATTCCCATAGAAAGGATTAAGAGAGATATAGTGCAAACTTGAGAAGGTATTGATGGAACCACCGGTATGATTGAAACAACGAAAGAACGAATGAATTGCTACGATAACAAAGGAAGAGAAATCTTGAACGAACCACTGTAAGAATTGAAAATGAACGTAGCAAAGGCACTATTCACCAGGAATAATTAGAAAACAAATAAAGATACTTGACATAATTTAGATACAAGAGAACAAAGAGATCATGAGCTGACTAGAGTAAACTTGAACAATGCACCGGTAAGATTTAGAGAACAAGAGCTGAAAGTTGAGAATGAATAATTCTAAAATGATGGGCTCCGGAGAATCAAGAATAAGAAGAACTCATGAAATGCTTTGTATCGTAAGAAAAGAATTGACACAATCAAAAACAATTATGAGGATGGCATGAAGCTAGAACCATGAATCTTCAAGAGGATGGACCAATATTTTAGGAGAAATCTCTCTTCGGTCTTCAAATGTTTAGAATGATGATAAGAACCACCATGAGTTGTTGAGGTACTCCGGAATGAAGAATAGAAAGGTTGAACTGACGATGAAAAGAATATGAAAGCGACTTGGAGGAAACATTTGACTGTGAGAAATCATTCTCATGTCAAACTTTGAAAGAATTTGAGAATCGCTCCTAATAAATTAGAAGAGTCGGTTAAGATCATGGGAAAAGACTTGTGGGTTAGGGCCCACTCGAAAGAAACATCTTTGAAGGATTGCTTGAAATAGAGATTGCATCGGGAGAATTAAATAGCTTGAATGAGAGAAAAACCTTGAAATAACTCGAACAGATTAAGAATGGAAACATGATTCTTCTGAGATATCTTTAGCACTCTGGATACGAATAGAGAGAGGTGAATGATTATGAGATGCACCAGCATGGGATAGCATTTGAAACTAGGAAAGGGATATGATCAACACCGAAAGCTTGAGTTAAATCCAACGGAAAAGAATACGAGAATGAAGAATGATGAACTTGAATCTCGTGAGCATCTTCACGAGGGATCACCGTATCAGAACATTGATTGAAAAGAGTGAAGATACATCACATGAATAAATGGATACTTGTTTAAAATATATGAGTCCTTCAAGAAAAGGGTGGGAGGGCGGGCAAACAAAGAAAACATGGGACGGATGAAAGAAACACCGTTTAGGAAAGGTATGGATTCAACATTTGACTTCGAAGCAACTCGAATACTACAAATAAAACAAAATAAAGTATTCCGCTTGCAGAATAAGCCGGAAACAAACATATGATAGAGATTTCGTCCGATGTTTTCGTGGTGGCGCCCACACGGGCTCGATCGTACAGCACCATCATGTACAAGGCAGTGCACATGACATACGAAGCATCCCCGAGTCAATATAGCCAAGGACTCTTTAAGACACAACGACACCATTGTAAAAACGAAAATGTATAGGCGGACCACTAGACGTCGAACCCCAATCTCATATCATGCATCTGTCGGAAAGAAAGAAAAATTAGAGTTACTTGAATTCCCACCTATAAAACTCCTGAAACATTCTAGTTATGCAATTTGGTGTTGGGGATACAGGGGAAGCAATATATCTCACCCAAACTAACAATACCTACATCCAAGTTGTATCCATCCATTAACACATGACCAAGAAACGTTCGGAAATTGTGTACCTCAACCTTCAAAAAGCATCCGTTATACGAGCTATGGGAATACTCCCGAACTCCCGCCCCAGTACTGGGTGGCGTCGAGGTTATCTTACCACTAGCTGCATAAAAGAGATTTTCGATGTCGGCGCAACTCAGGTATTCCAGAACTGTAATGATAAAATTGTGACGAAAAGACCTCAGAGCTCAACTCCCCGGGACACTGCCACAACGCCTAAATGTTAAGAGGCACCAAGAACAATGTTCTCATCACAAGAATATCGGAATGATCCCAAGATACCCGTGTGATCCTAAAAAATTTAGTGAAATTTGAGGAGAGGAAAGACAAAACATCTACGTCAGGAGGCCTCACCAGAGCGACGAAGTGACCCAGGAGTAAAAAGAATCCTACGCTCCGATATATATATAATCCTAAGACTCAAAACATTTTTGTTCTAGACTCAACAACGTTAGCGATTCGATCAAGCAGGGGGGCTCCTAAGTCGGGGATGGCTCTAATTACCAACTTGTAACACCCACTATGCGGCTATATCTCCCACGTGTCAAGGCACGACTTAGAGGCATAACCACACTGTGGTTGTTTCGCAAGAAGGGTCATCTTCACACAATCCCACGTAATGAACAAGAAAGGGATAAAGAGTTGGCTTACAATCGCCACTTCAAACAAGTACTTAAATAAATCATACATCAATTAGAGTACACACATAGCTCCGTCTACGGACAAATCCAAAAGAAAGAAGACAACCCCAAATGTTAGATCCCCGATCGTCCCAACTGGGCACCACTACTAATCATCCGAAAAAGAAACATAGTAACAACCAAGATCCTCATCGAACTCCCAAATGAGCTCAGTTGCATCACCTGCACTGGTATCATCGGCACCTGCAACTGTTTGGTAGTATCTTGTGAGTCATGAGGACTCATCAATCTCAAAACCTGCGAGATCAAGACTATTTAAGCTTGTGGGTAGGATAAGGTAATGAGGAGGAGTTGTAGCAATTGATAATAAAAATATGGTGGCTAACAGGCGAGTACAAGAGTAGGAATAGAATCTACGCAATGGTCGTCATCTAGAAGTGATCAAGAACGGATGCTAAAGACTACTTATGTTCAAACATAACCCAAACCATGTTCACTTCCCGGACTCCGCCGAGAAAAGACCATCATGGCTACACACGCGGATGCTGCATTTTAAATACATCAAGTGTCAACTTCTCTACAACTGGATATTAACAAATTCCCATCTGCCACATAACCGCGGGCACGGCTCTCGAAAGTTTATACCCTGCAGGGGTCTTCCAACTTAGCCCATTTTAAGTTCTCACGACCAACGAAGGATATTCCTTCTCTCGGGAAGACCCGATCAGTCTCGGAATCCCAGTTACAAGACATTTCGGCAATGGTAAAACAAGACCAGCAAGACCGCCCGATGTGCCGACAAATCCCGATAGGAGTCGCGCGTATCTCGTTCTCAGGTCACACCGGATGGGCAAGACGTCGGGTTGGCATAGACCCTGGTTGCCCAGGGGGCGTCGGACATCGCCCGGTTTAGACCAACACTTCGAGAAGCACTGGCCAGGGGGGTTAAATAAAGATGACGCTCGGGTTTATAACTCCCGAGGGAAAGTTAGTAGGTTGTTAGGCAAATGTAAAATCAAGGTTGGGCCTTGTTGGAGGAGTTTTATTCAAAGCAAACTGTCAAGGGGTTCCCATTAACCCAGCCGCGTAAGGAACGCAAAATCAAGGAACATAACACCGGTATGATGGAAAATAAGGCGGCAAGAGTGGAACAAAACACCAGGCATAAGGCCGAGCTTTCCACCCTTTACCGGGTATATAGATGCATTAATTAAAGGGATAATTAGATTTATGCCCCTAGTTGTGTCACACTCGTCTGTTTTACCCCTAACTCCCAAAAGTCACTGGTTCTGTCCAAGTCACTTTGCTCCTCTTATGCTTTTGCCCTTTGACCATTTGACCGTCAGTTTGAAAACTTCATAACTAATTCATACTAAATCAGAAAAATGCAAAAAAGATAACAAAATGTTCAGAAAAATATCACCTATATGTCTGTGTCATTTGCATTCATGGAAAAAGTGTTGGAAAGTGCCCATCCGAGTTTTAGCTCTTATGCTACCACCATGAATAGTAAAATATAAAAAAATTCAAAAAAATTCAAAAACAATTGGTGGCAAAGAAAGACAAATGTTTTAAGTGCCTGCCAAGTTTCAGCAGGGAATAACATTCGTGGGTGCCGCGGCAAAAAAAAAATCAGCACTCCAAAATAGATTATTTTTTGCCACGACTTCCATGAATGTCATTCCCTAATGAAACTTGGCAAGCACTTAGAACATTTTTCGTTCTTTGCCACCATATTTTTTTTGATTTTTTTTTGAATTTTTTAGAGTTTACTATTCATGGTGGTATCAAAAGAGCTAAAACTTGGATGTGCACTTTCCAACACTTTTTTCATGAATGCAAATGACACTGACATATGGGTGATGTTTTTCTGAACATTTTGGTATCTTATTTGCATTTTTCTGATTTAGTATGAATTAGTTATGAAGTTTTCAAACTGACGGTCAAATGGTCAAAGGGTAAAATGATAAGAGGAGCAAAGTGACTTGGAGAAAACCGGTGACTTTTGGAAATTAGGGGTAAAATAGACGAGTGGGACACAACTAGGGGCATAAATCTAATTATCCCTTAATTAAAATAAGAGATGTTCTGATATCCCAACATAAACATGTTCCAACATGGAGCAATCTTCAACTTAACCTACAACTAACAATGCTATAAGAGGGGCTGAGCAAAAGCGGTAACTTAGCCAAACAACGGTTTGCTAGGAAGGTAGGTTAGAGGCTTGACATGGCAATATGGGAGGCATGATGAACAAGTGATAGGTAGCGCAACATAGCGATAGAACGAAGCAACTAGAAAGCAAAGATAGAAGTGATATCGACGGTCATGGTCATCTTGCTTGAAATCCCACAAGGAGGAAGAACGAGTCCAAGAAGAAGACAAAAAGACGTAGTCGAACGAATCCTCACAACTCCGAAACGAAACCGAAGCTAACGAGAGAAGCAAACCGCAAAGAAGCAAACAACATGGTAAACAACCATCACATAAACAAGGCACGATGCACAACCAAGTATGATGCATGTCCGTTTTAAAGAGGCATGGCATGACAAAGTGCAACAAACAATACTACAAGTTAAGTGGAGCTCAATATGCAACGAGTTGCATATTGACGAAACACCACATTCGAGTTATTTAATTCGCTCTCGTTTATGTACCCAACAACATTAAATGTTATTAAACATGGCAAGGGGTGAAGCATAATAAAACTACCTAGCTAGGCAAGTTTAAATGAGGTCGGAAACAACAAACAACAATTTTGGAAAATCCCCAGGTGCATAATTTGACATTGGTACTATTCTGCCTATTACATAATTTTAGAGTTTTTAAAAATGCAAAGTAAGTGCACCAAGTTAAACTAGGCATTTTCCACCCCATTTACATATTGAGTTTATTCAAATTGGAGCTATGGTTATTTAGTTATGAAATAAATCATTTTAGCATGGCATTTAAGCAAATTTAGACAAACAACATTTTAAAAATTTCAAACATGGATGAAAATAGCATATTATGAAACTAGATGCAATTCTAAGCATTTTTCATGTTTAAATTATTTACATATGATGCACCACTTGTGAGTTATTAGATGCATGAAGTTAGAGGGTTTTTCTGCAAAACTGGTAACTCTAGAAAAGGGCAAAACCGCAGATAGGGAAAAAACTACACTGGGCCGAATCTGGACGGGTTGGGGTTCTCACCATGGGCCATGGCCCAGGTCGGTGGAGAGGCTTGGGGCAGGCGGAGCTAGTTGGGACGAGGTGAGGCCGGCCCAGGCGCGTGCGGTCGTGGGACTTGGCGCGGTCAACGCGAGCGATGCTCGTCCTGTCGCTTGAAGCAGAGGGAACAACCAAGCGAGGCGGGTGCAGGTGGGACTCCGGCGAGCGGCAGGATGGGGATAGGTTGGCGCGGGAGCTCGGTGGTGTCCGGATCCAAGCGGGGGAGGTCTTTGGGGTCCCGTTCCTTGCCGGATCGAAGCGGAGGCGGCGGGGACCCGATCCGATCCGACCGAAGTTGAGGCGGAGGTGCAGCGGGGTTGAGGTGGAGTGGCTGGGCGCTTGCAGGCAACGCGGTGGCAAGGTTCAGCAAGTCAGGGATGACCGGATCTGGCGAGGAGGCGTCGGAGAGGGCCGAATCTGGGACAGAGGCGGACGTTGGCGGCTTTTGCTAGCGGCGGTCGTTCCCGCAGCGGTGAAGTACAGAGAGATAGGGAGATCGTGAGAGAGATCGAAGGGAAGGAGAGAAAAAATAGGGGGAGAAGGGAAGGAGAGGTGGAGCATTGGTGGTGGTGGTTGTCGCCGGCCAGACGGATGAGAGGCCGGAGATGTGACACGGCAGCGGCGAGCTCTCCCGATCTGCTCGGGGATCAAAGCAGGAGGAGGGAGCTCGCACGGGAGCTGTGTGCTTGGGTTGCAGAAGCTCTCAGGGCCGTCCGATCTAAGATCCGGTAGTCCAGATCGAGTGGAAGTGGCTGTGGTGGTTGGCTGGATCTGAAGGGAGGTGGGAGGAGGCTGTGGGATCGAGGGAGGGGGATCCCGAGAGGATTTTATGGAGTGGCGGCGGGATGGGACATCTCCCTAGAAGTTAGGGTTTGCCCATATTTGTCTATGGGTCTTTATATAGGGGAATGAAGCGGTATTTGGATCATCCGATTAAAATTGGACGATTGAGATAAAACGCTAGGGGAGTCCAAATCAGAAATCGGAGATGTTTTAGGGATGATCCGAAACTAACGGTGATGACTGAGCGGGTCGGGTTCAAGAAAGTTCGGACGCGCGCGAGGGGTCTGAGAAAATTGTAGAGAGGGTCAAACAGTCAGACAAGAGGGAATCGAAAACCCGGTTGGACTCGGATCAGTCAACGAAGGCAACGGGGGAACGCGGCAACTATGAACGGATGCAAGCTTTATGAAAACATGCAGATACAATGTGTATGATGCTATGAGATGAGATGCATGACATGAAAAAAAATGCAAAACGAAAGACAAAAACCCAACCACGGAGGAAAAAACATAACACATGGCCGGAAATGGCAAGAGTCGGAGTTACAATTATGGAAAGTTACATCCGGGATGTTACAAGGACTACTCACCTAATTACAAAAGATGTGAAAGAAAATTACATCAAGGGGGCAGGTAAGTCACCCACCTAACTAGATCATCCCTGAGTCTAGGCTTGAATCTATGAGCAAGCAGCGACATATCATTGATAAAAGCACTCCTCCAATGGTTAAAACTTAGCCTCTTCTTCCTAAACACCTTTCCATTTCTTATCAAGCCGATATTCCAGCATGAAGTGAAGACCACCTCTACAAAGAAAGGGTTTGGCAAAATCCCTCCTAGCATGAACAACAATTTCAAACATAGTAGTACCCAAGCCCCAATCAATCTGCATGTAGGTCCATATACGCTGACTGAAATTACATGTGAAGAAAAGATGGTCTCTATCCTCCCGAGACTGAGTTGGGAAAAGCACACATTGTATCCCATCATCAATATGCCAATGCCTTCTCTCCACCATATCCTTTGTGTTTAATCTATCCATGATAAGCATCCAAGCAAACACCTTAATCTTCATCATGCAGCAACTCTTCCACACCCACAACAGTAAATGGTTGAAGGAGAGTTTAGAGTGCATGGCAGTGTAAAAGAGCTTTGGAGTATAAGGCTTGTTAGAGCCATTGCAAAACCAGACATCCTTGGAGTTGGGGTTTCCCTCGTGTGAAACAATGAGGGACTGCAAGGAGTTGAACTCCTAGAAAGCCTGCTCAGACAGAGGGAGGTTAAACCAGGCAATGAGCTCAGAGCATAGAAGGCCATCTTGAACAGAGACCATAGGGTCCTTGACATATGAAAAAAGCCTTGGGAACCTGTTCTGAAGAGGCAGCACTGAATCACCAATTTTCCATTTATCAAACTAGAACAGAGCAGTATCACCTTGGTTAACCTGGACCCAGGAAAACTCTATGAATTGATCATGCAACTTTAGAATATCCTTCCACCAAAAGGATCCACAAGTGGCAGTTCCTTGGGGCACTAGACCATGATAGTAAGAGCTCCAAATAAGATTAACCCAGGGAATATCAGCTCTATTGAGAAACTTATGCAGGTGCTTCATCAGAAGGGTAGCATTATGAATACCCGGGTTTAAAATACCGAGGCCTCCTTTGTTCTTTGGCCTAAAGATAAGGTCCCAAAAAACAAGGAAGGGAGCAGGTTCCTTCCTGTTTTTCCTCCAAAGACATTGCCTCTGAATTCTTTGCAATTGCTTTAGAATGCCTGGGTTGATTAGCAGACTACAGATGAAGAAAATAGGCAAAGAGGACAGAGTAGAGTTTAAATATTGCAACCTACCACCTTGAGCAAGGAAAGAAGAGCTGGCAGACATTCTTCTTTCCATACAATCAACAAGGGGCATAAGATCAAACATCTTAGGTTTGGTTGTTCCAACAGGGAGGCCCAAATAGGTGAAGAGCAGGGTGCCCACCTGACGGCCAAATAGAGCAACCAGCCTAGCAGTTTCCTCCTTACTGACATTAATGGGAATCATACATGATTTGTGATAATTCACATCAAGTCCAGTGGATTGGGAGAAGACTAGGAGCATTTTCTTTAGGGCCAACAACTGTGCCTCATCAGCAGGAACAATGAGCAGAGTATCATCTGCATATTGGACAATAGGAAAATCCTTGTCATGGCAAGCAATGGGCAACTGTAATTCAACTCTATGCAACATGGCATTCACTACAGACTGAAGAAGATCCGCGGCAAGGAAAAAAAGAAGGGGGGCACAGGATCACCTTGCCTGACTCTGTTTTTGCATTGAAATTGCTTACTAGGCACACCATTCAAAAGAACAGAAGAAGTACCAATAGAGAGAAGCCGCATGACCTAGTCAATTCATTTGGCATTAAAACCTTTGTGCTTCATAATCTGAACAATGGCCTCATGCTCAATTTAATTAAAAGCTTTTTCAAAATCAAGTTTCAAAATTAAGATTGGCATTTTAGACTGGTGACACTGATGCAGATATTCCAATGTCCAACCAATGCAGTCCTGGAGTGTCCTGTATTTGATGAAGCCATACTGGTTCTTGTGAATGCAAAGCATGATTAACTCCTGGAATCTGTTAGCAGCCATTTTGGACAAGAACTTAACTCACATACCTGTGAGAGAAATGGGCCTAAAATCACCAACTGTCTCAGGAGATGATTTTTTAGGAACCAAAGTGATGTATGAACCATTGACATTTTCAAACTTGGCCCTACCATCATCAAAATCTTGAGCCAGAGCATAGAACTCCTTACAAATAATGTGCTAGCATTTCTTGATAAACAAACCATGGAAGCCATC
This sequence comes from Triticum aestivum, assembly GCF_018294505.1. Taxonomy (NCBI): domain Eukaryota; kingdom Viridiplantae; phylum Streptophyta; class Magnoliopsida; order Poales; family Poaceae; genus Triticum; species Triticum aestivum. Next base: position 284,413,189 of record NC_057798.1, read on the forward strand.
AGGTCCAGGAGCTTTATCCACAGGCATATTCTTGATCACATTATCCATTTCCTCCACAGTGAATGGCTTAGTTAGAGTCTCCAGACATGGGACAAGCTGCAACAAAGATCTTAGATCAAAACCCATAGTAATACCCCTAGAGGTTCCCATTCTTCCTTTAAAAGAAGCCAAAATGACTCCCTCCATTTGGGAATGATCAGAAGTAACAGTGCCATCAGGTAGTTTCAGACTAGCAATAAAATTTCTTCTGAATCTCTCAGTTGCCATTGCATGAAATAACTTGGTGTTCTCCTCACCAACTTTAATGTGCCTGATGGTGCACCTTTTTTCCAATATAAGAATTGCAGATGTAACAAATGCTCCACATGCAATTTGACAATCTTCCTGATGTTAAACTCCTGCCTAAACAAGGGCCTTATATCCTCCAGTTTGTCAAGGAAGATAATTATATTGTTGCATTTGGCAATAAGCAGCTTCAACTTGGAAATAACCAGGTTCCACTTACTCAAATCCTGTCTTAGAGTTTTTAACTTATCTGCGATTACTGTAGTGCTGTGAGACTTATGTGAGGGTTTAGCCCAAGATTTTTGCACACAATCAAAAAACCCATCCATATTCACCCAAATGCTTTCAAACCTGAAGATTTTACACTTTGGCATGTTGGTCTTAATCACAACCATACATGGCACATGATCAGAGGCTGTCCTAGCTAAACACAAAACTTCAGTCATGGGGTAGCTAGAAATCCAATTGGAAGAAGTGAAGAACCAGTCTAATTGTTCAAACAGAGGGGAGTCTTGCATGTTAGACCAAGTGAAAGATCTCCCTTTGAGGGGAAGGTCCAAAAGACCTAAATGCCCAATAATTTCATTAAAAATGAAAATATCATTAATGTCCCCCCTGGCAGGTCTCTATTATCCAAATATCTTATAAAATTGAAATCACCAATGATCATCCAGTTCTCATCCACAGGAATATCAATGTTATAGAGACAATTCAAAAAATTATCTCTGGATTCACCTTGCCAAGGACCATAAACAAACAGAAGGTTCCATTGCTCATTATTCTGCCTAGAAGTAAAAATAATGGTGACAGTAACAGGTTGGAAATCCACCAGCATAGCATAAAGAATAGCAGAATTCCAAACCACTAAAATCCCACCAGATGCACCCACAGAAGGTGCAAAGGCAAAAGTGTCAAATTGTTTGGGGTAAAAGGATTTTATCTCTCTAACATCAAAGCTCGTGCACTTGGTCTCCTGAAAACAAGCCACCACACATTGGCTTTCAATAATTTTCTACCTAACAGCACGTTTTCTATCAAGAGAGTTCAGCCCCCTAACATTCCAACATAAAACATACCAACTCTTAAAGTTGTTTCTATTCATTAGAACACTGGGATAAAAAAGAGCAAAAGCACACTACATAATAGTGTGTTAATAGGTCCAAACTTAACAGGTAGCCGAGCATTGCCACAAAATTATTACAGGCCCCAACAAGTTCAAAGCATAAGATTCGCAAACATAACACCCAAAATAAACAGCCAACTTAATGGCTTGCCAAACCCAATATAACTTAGACAGATCAATCATCAGACATCTTGTCATTAGCATCATCAGGATTGGCCATAAGCCTTTCCACAGTGAACTTCTCAGCGGGAATGCCCAGGTGCAGGCCCACTTCTTGGAGATCTTTGACATGCGTGGGGGGTGGAACATCACTAGCTCCATGAGTATTTCCAGTAGGCTGGGAATCCTCCAAAGGCTTGCAGCATGGCTTCTTCTTGTGTTGGTGCTGCAGTTACTGGAAAACTGGCTTAAAACCATCACATTTTATAGACCCCCGAGTGCAACGACGAAAGAGATGTCTCCACAACAGGAGTTGGAGCCAATGTCTTGTGGCGCCTGGTCTTCTTATTGTCACACTATGCTTCAAAACTAAAGGAAGCATCAGTCCCAGGCTGAGAGGGCACAAAGTCGGTGTTTCCCGAAGATTCCACAGATAAATCACAGGAAGAGAGCTCATTGAACAAAGCTCGAGCAACTGGCCGTGGCCTGGCCGGAGAGTGAATCTGAGTTTCCTTCCATTGCAAAGTAGAAAGGACTTGCACATCATCGAAAGCAATGCTCCAGGAGCGCTTAGAAAAAACAATAGGATGGAGTTGCGACACCGACATCTGCAGAGGAACTTCAGTCGAGGGGTAGAGCTTGAACAAAGCCTCAAAAGATCGACGCCATGCCATCTCTGGAGGAAGCACTGGGCTATAAACCACTTTGATTGCTCCCACCACAATGCGGTCATACTGAATCAATGGTGGGTGATAAGGAACAATTGCCAGGTCATTGGGGTTGAACAACAATAGTGGCTCCTGGGGCCCAATTACTGTATCCTGAACATCTGGTATCAGCACTACATAATCAGACTGGAGAGAAAAGTTGATGACAACAGATTCCTGATCCTGGGCCATGGGCTCTGCATTCTGCTAAACTTCATCTTCCCCCCAAACAGCATTACCCTAGTTGTCATTGCCAGCATGATCATCCATGGGAGGTGGAACTGGAGGTAAGTCATTCCAACCAATCGCTGGGTACGGCGGTAGAACAAAATTATAGAAATCGGGCCATGGGGCACCTGGCAAAGGTTGGGGGTTACCATCCAGGTGTTGGGGAACGTAGCAGAAATTCAAAATTTTCCTACGTGTCACCAAGATCTATCTATGGAGAAACCAGAAACGAGGGGAAGGAGAGTGCATCTACATACCCTTGTAGATCGCTAAGCGGAAGCGTTCAAGAGAACGGGGTTGAAGGAGTCGTACTCGTCGTGATTCAAATCACCGGAGATCCTAGTGCCGAACGGATGGCACCTCCGCGTTCAACACACGTACAGCCCGGTGACGTCTCCCACGCCTTGATCCAGCAAGGAGAGAGGGAGAGGTTGAGGAAGACTCCATCCAACAGCAGCACAATGGCGTGGTGGTGATGGAGGAGCGTGGTAGTCCTGCAGGGCTTCGCCAAGCACCGCGAGATATGAGGAGAAGGGAGAGAGGTAGGGCTGCACCAAGAGGAGAAGTTCTCATGTGATGGCAACCCCAAAACCTCAAGTATATATAGGGGAAAGGGGGGCTGCGCCCCCTTTAGGGTTTCCCACCCCAAGGGGTGCGGCCAAGGGGGGAGGAGTGCCTCCCAAGTCAAGTGGAGGCCCTCCCCCTTAGGGTTTCCCCCTTCCCATGCGCATGGGCCTTGGGGGGGGGCTGGTGCCCTTGGCCCATTAAGGCTAGGGCTCCCCCCTACAGCCCATGCTACTGTATTGGACATGGTGGAACAATTTCCGGACCTCCGGACCCCTCCGGAATTGTCCGGAACCTTCTGGAAGCTTCCCGGTACAATACCGAAAAAACTCGAACCTTTTCCGGAACCCGAACAACAACTTTCCATATATAAATCTTTACCTCCGGACCATTCCGAAACTCCTCGTGACGTCCGGGATCTCATCCGGGACTCCGAACAACATTCGGTAACCACATACAAACTTCCTTTATAACCCTAGCATCATCGAACCTTAAGTGTGTAGACCCTACGGGTTCGGGAGACATGTAGACATGACCGAGACGTTCTCCGGTCAATAACCAACAGCGGGATCTGGATACCCATGTTGGCTCCCACATGTTCCACGATGATCTCATCGGATGAACCACGATGCCAAGGACTCAATCGATCCCGTATACAATTCCCTTTGTCTAGCGGTAATGTACTTGCCCGAGATTCGATCGTCGGTATACCGATACCTTGTTCAATCTCGTTACCGGCAAGTCTCTTTACTCGTTCCGTAACACATCATCCCGTGATCAACCCCTTGGTCACATTGTGCACATTCTGATGATGTCCTACCGAGTGGGCCCAGAGATACCTCTCCGTTTACACGGAGTGACAAATCCCAGTCTCGATTCGTGCCAACCCAACAGACACTTTCGGAGATACCTGTAATGCACCTTTATAGCCACCCAGTTACGTTGTGACGTTTGGTACACCCAAAGAATTCCTACGGTATCCGGGAGTTGCACAATCTCATGGTCTAAGGAAAAGATACTTGACATTAGAAAAGCTTTAGCATATGAACTACACGATCTTTGTGCTAGGCTTAGGATTGGGTCTTGTCCATCACATCATTCTCCTAATGACGTGATCCCATTATCAACGACATCCAATGTCCATAGCCAGGAAACCATGACTATCTGTTGATCACAACGAGCTAGTCAACTAGAGGCTCACTAGGGACTTATTGTGGTCTATGTATTCACACGTGTATTACGATTTCCGGATAATACAGTTATAGCATGAATAAAAGACTATTATCATGAACAAAGAAATATAATAATAACACTTTTATTATTGCCTCTAGGGCATATTTCCAACACCAGGGACATAGAATCTTCATCTCCAGCCATCTGATCCGCAAAAATTGCTCCAAGAATATAGCAAGGAGCAGTCAGGAAACCTTTACCCCCCCATAGGTAGCATAGTCTGTAAAAACCACATCATGGGTGACCAAGATGTCCTCCAGGAAGGAAGAAAAAGTAATTGATCTGACCAAATACGGATTGTCTTCAACCCAGTGCTGGAACTTGCCAACAGTGTTAACAGCAGCCCGGATGTTCTCCGTAGTCTTCAAATCCAAAGGTATACCAAGGAACATAATATAGCCATCTCTAAACCCTTGGGTGCCCCTAAAACCAACCCCTTCATCTTGCTTGAGGAAACGAACAAAGGTATCATTACCTAGGGGCTGTGGAGGAAGTTGTAGCAACGAAAAATGAACTGCAGCATCCCTCACACGGAACAGACTGACGCTACAAACCCATGGCCGTGCAGAACGAACCTGAACACTTCGAGCTTCAAAGAAATCCACAACAGCTTCTCTTGCCGGGCCAATCTGATCCAGCGGCGGTAGTGGCATCACCTCATCAACCATAAAATCTTCATGGCACCGAACGATAGGCGCCGGCAGGGTGACGAGTCCTGGGCAGGTGGTTGGCACCACCATCAATTATGTGGTGGCCAACCGGCACATACCGGAGTGGGTCAATGGCAAAGACGGCCATGCTATCCGGGCTCGCAGACGGCGGAGAAGATGGTAGCGGAGGCATAATCGGAGGGCTACCAAAGGGGCTTTTTGGTGTAGAGCTTACGGGACTAGGCAATGGTAGCTCGTCAGAGGAACCGGACGAGCCAATAACGTGGGAGGGGCCAGGGGTGGCGGCCGTCCCGGTAGTAGTATTGGGAAGCTGAGAAGCCGGGGAAATTTTGGTTTCCAAAACAAACCCTTCTCAATAGCAAACTTGTTACAATCTCTTCTTTTATGGCCCTGACATGACCATGCAAGACAAACCAGATTCGATGGGCAATTCCTTTCAAAGTGACCAGATAAATGACATTTTGGACAAGTGAGAATTTCATCCACCATATTATCAATTAGAGAAGCAAAAGCGCAATTAGCATCTTGCGAGGAGGGGACTTCCAAACGAGGAGAGCATGGGCCGCCCTCATCCACAAGCCCAACATGGAACGAGGTGGGGGTTGGGCTGCCATCAACCATTGGCCCAACATGGCTACTAGGCCCAGCCGGAGAAACACATGCATGCAACGATCGGGGCGAAGATTGCATACCCTGGTGAGAATAAGGCGATCGCGAACCACCGGAGTACTCACTGTGCCAAAGATGATCGGCGGAGAAGCCACCGTCCCCTACAAATCAGCCGTGGCAGGGGGATGAATAATCACCCTCTCATTTGCCAGAATAATGTACTCGGCGTCTTCAGTAGCAGCAATACACTCCTCCATAGCAGGATACCTATAACCTTTGCACACATCATAATTTTGCAATGTAGCAAAAGATAATTTCTTACGAACCGCAATAGAAGACTTGAAAGAAGACTTCACCGGCGGACAATGCATGGACAACAAACCCAAAGATGCCCGGTGTTTGGACGGTGTCAGATTTAGGGTTCCGACAAAACCCTTGAGGTTCGAACACTGGTGTGCGCACAAAGATGCGGCTCGGTTGAGCACTAGGACGTCGATGCAGACGCGCAACCCACCATCCTTGCCTGGATGGGGAGCCACGCCAGGCGAGCGGCAGTCGCCACGCACGGCCCTCGCTTCCTGAAGCTCCTGAGTGGTCTTGGCAATGAACTCTTGAACGTTGGGCTTTCCACGCCCTGTGCCTTCCCGAGGGAAACGTGTCGTGAAGCACGCCTCCAAGTGGTGCCCGAGTGCTTCCCTCGTGATGTTGGCGAGGTCTGAGGCCCTCTAGAAGAGAGCCCTCGAGCCCTACCCGAGGAGGGTGTTGGGCGCGCCTTCCGATGCGATGGAAGGAGGCGCTCCAGGCACGGGCGTTGATCCTGATGCGGCACCACCCGAGATGCCGACCTCCTGAGGCCTTGCTCGGAGCAGTTGCTTCTACTTCTTGGTGATGGCCTTAGGAGGGTTCTCGCCCTTGCTGTCCGGGTCCTCGATTGTTGCGGCTTGGAAGGCACGCTCGAGGGAGCACACCGCATCTCTCTCTTTGCAAGGGACCATGATGATCCCGCCGCTTCCTGGCATCTTGAGGACGTTGTAGCCGTAGTGGGTCACTGCCATGAACTTGTCCAGGGTTGGATACCCGAGGATGGCATTGTACGGCAGGTGGATGTGGGCGACATCGAAGTCGATGAGCTCGGTGTGGTAGTTGTCGCACTGTCCGAAGGTGACAGGGAGGCGGACCTGCCATATTGGGTGGTGGAACCGTCGGTAACTCCTGAGAAGGGCTTGGTAGATTGGAGCTGATCGTATGGCACTTGAAGGTTGTCGAACATCTCAACAGACAGGACGTTAAGCCCTACGCCGCCATCAATGAGGGTCTTGGTGACATGCATGTTGCTGATGACTGGTGAACAGAGCATCGGGAGAACACCAGCAGTAGCCATGCACTTGAGTTGATCTGCCGAGCTGAAGGTGATGGCGCACTTGGACCACCAGAGCGGGCACGTGGCCTCGAGCCTGGGGAGGGCTACGTTCACCTCGCGAGCAAACTGCTTGAAGATACGCTAAGAGGCTGGGGACTGAGCTCTGCCCAAGATGCAAGTGATAGCACGTGGCTCCTAGAAGCCCCCAGCCCCCTCGTCCTGATGATGGTCGTCATTCCTTCTTGGCGGCGGCGGTAGCAGAGGAAGGCCTGCGTTACCCTGGTGTCACACCCTGATTTTCATGGCACGACACTTAAGATGATAAATCCTGATAAAGTGTGGGTTGACAAAAACTTTTGCATTATCTCACTTTTTATTTGAGTTGGTTTTCTCTCTGTGTTTTCAAGTGCTCTTAAAAGTCAACATAGCTTCACCTTCTATACTTCCTTTCCTTGATCCTAAACTTCTGCCCAATGATCATGCCATGTGTATAGTGCAATATAGTATTTTCTTACAAAAATAATTTGGCCAAATAGTATTTTCAAAAAATAGTTTTCCAAAAACCCCTGAATTGAGGTTTGAACTGCAAGTACTTGATTTGGGGTATGAAAAATCTTTCAAAGAGTATGTTTGATTCCTATTAGGTATAGGACTCCCAAAAACCACAAAAGTATAATTTTAGAAGTCATTTTGCTATTTTATTTAAAGGCTTTTTCTTTAGGCCAAAAATGGTCTTTAATAGGAAAAAATTATTTTAATGCTTTAAAAATATTTGTGAAAATTTAGGGAAACTAAGTGGACATATATTGTCCATATATAAGAATTTCAACACATGGTCATGTTCAAAATGTTGGACAAACCCCTCAAAAACCCTTTCTGGATATTTGAAGCTTTTGAAATATTTACAAAGGAAATATTCTCTAAAAATTCCAAGAAAATTCTATCATGTCACATATGACATATTAGATGATCTTGCCAAGTCTCATAGCTTGGAGAACAATATGACCTCATCAAATCCCTTCAAAACCATTTCTGTCCATTTTGAAGTTTGAGCAACTTTACATTGCCAAACATTTCCAAATGTTCTCAAACCTTGTGAACATGCTCTAATTATTCATCTATACCAAGTGGCACAAGTTGGAGAACAATTTAACTTGATCAAAGGGCCCAAAAACCCTTCCTGTCTAGAACCAAATTTGAACAACTCTACATTGGCAACTTTCTCCTTTTGATCTCAACTTTTGTGGACATGTTCGGAACCTCAAATGATGACACTTCATCAAGTGGTGCATCAAGGAGAATAGTCTTGCATGTCTAGATCTTGGAAAACTCATTTATGTTGATTTCTAGGGTTTACAAAAGTTGCATTTGCTACTTTTCCCAAATGGACTCAACCTTGGTGGAACCTATTATTATCTCATGCCATTTGACCCTGTCAAGCCTCATGACAAGAAGAGTTCATCTTCTTGCCCAAACCAGCAACAAACACCTTCTGCCATTTTACTAAAACCCATGTTTTGACCACTTCCACTCTTCTCCATGGCCTCAACTTTTTACCACAGCCCCTCCTAGACCTCTTTTACCTCCAGTAGCAATGGCTGCATCTCATATCAATAATTGAGGGGTGCAACCATCTCTTCTACCTCTCTGGACAAACTTGCACCCCTCTTCCTCACCCCCCTCCTCCCTCCAGTGGCAACGTAAGGAATCCAAGGCTTTCCCCACATTTTTACTCCTCCCTAGAGCTACCAGATATGCTTGGTCGTGCCCACTTTGACAAAAAATGGCATGCCGGCCATTTGCACGCTCTGGAGCGCGCTATAGTGCGCTCCCGCACTGTAGCCGCCCCTTGCCATCCACCTCCGGCCACCTCGGGGCTCCCCAGCGCGCCCGACGATGCGCCTAGATGTCTGCGACATGCCACGCCTCTGTCCCCCTCCTCCTTCTCCCTCCTGCATCCCTTGCTCGCACGCGCGCCAGCCGCCCGAGATCTCCAATGAGTGGCCTCACACGCGCGAAGCTCTGGCCCTTCCCCGCTCTCTCTCTTCCTTCCCCTGGCTGTGGAACTCTCCCACAAGGACCCCAGACACGCTCAAGTGAGCCCCCGTGGCCTCCAGCGACGGCTAGAACCTCGTCGGCGCACGATCCACGGTGCACCTCGCCCCCTTCTATGTAAGCCCCCGAGCTCTCCTCTCCTCACCACTCGCCCTCTGCACCACCAAGTCATCCCTCCTGCACCCCCAGTTCCTCTCCAGAACCGCCCGAGCTCGAGATCGAGCTGGAGCTCCGCTGCCTCGGGTCGTCGTCGATCTAAGCGTGCAGGCCCTCTCCGCCGCTCCTCTTCCTCGATCTGGAACCTCCGCGGCTCACTGATCATTTCCCCTTTCCTCTCCGCTTCTTTTGCAGCCGGAAACGGCCGAAACCGCCACCTCCCGAAGCTCTTCCGCCGGTTTCCTCATCGCCGGCGAACCCCTACACTCCGGCGACCACCTCCACCTTCACCCGAACGGCGACTCCGCCCTGAGCACGCCGGTTCCCTCGAATCTCCTCGCCGTCGACCACAGCGACGCCGGTGAGCTCGCCTCCCTCTCTGGCCTGAGGTTGAAGACGACAGCCATGGGGCCCGTCGGCCAGCCTCACACTCTGACGGGTGGCCCCCACCCGTCAGGTTTAAAACACGTGCGCGCGCACCGGTTCGCTGCGTCGGCTGGAGGCGTATTTCCCAAATACGCCTTCGACGTGGCAGCCTTGCGCGGGCTGGATTCCCCCTGGGCCTGCTGCATCGTTGCCGAATAGGCCCTGTTGCATAGTGGCCTTTGTCCTTTTCTTTTTCTGTAAGTTTTCCAAATCTTCCACAGGATTAAATAATAATCCAAATGCAATAATTCCAACTTCTAAATTCTTGTAATAATCTCACCTATTTAATGGTGCAACTTTCATTCAAATCCAACAACCTTTTCTTCACTGTAAATATTTAAATGTGATTTTAAGCATTTAAATATACCTTTGTAAATCCATTTCTCCTGTTATGCCACTCCAAATACAAAACTAAGAATTTTTTCCTTCTTAGTTTTCACCCTAGTATTTTACGAAAATAAGTTGACATTTCTCTGAGCACTTTGACTTTTCCGTTTTTATTATTGTCTTATTTTTCCGTTATTTTCTTGCGACGTTTAGATCCCGTATTTGATGAAGTTGCTGAAGAAGAAGGAGGAGAAGGATTTGAAGACCTCGAAGAACAAGCCAATCAAGGCAAGCCGCCCTTTGACCATGACACCCTCTTGTTCATTGGGACCCTTTTTCCGATTGCATGATGATGAAATATGACGGTGGTAAACTTGTTGTGAACCAACCCATGATGCATACCCCTACTCATGACCTTACCTTGTTCATGATTGCATTGTCAAGAGACTAGTTGATGCATAATGATGCATGTGTACCATGAACTCTTCGTGGTTACATTCTTTCGAAAACCCCATCGGGTGCCACTAATGCCCTTGGGAGATGTTGGACTAAGGTCACCACCTGAGGAAGAAGTGGTGTACCAAAGAGAGCTTTTGGTGTGTGTGTGTAAAATGATGGATTAGATTTCTGTGTGACTACCGTCCCAACCAAACATGTGCAACCACTCTACCCCTTTATGGGACGGGGCATTATTGATTACTTAGGCTGATACTAGCATGGTGCCCACATTACCAGTGACGGGGGTGACTTGAGGTCAATCTTGGGACGGGGTCGTGCTTGGGTAGGCGGCCATGACTGTTTTCATAGGGCATCGGACACATCGTTGGTCCCTTCGTGTATGCGTAATAATGTGAAAAGGGCAGAGTCCCATGATCTTTTGCTTATACACGAGGGCCGGGTATCAACGAGTGGACCCTATGTTAGTGTCATCTAGGGAAAGCTAATGATTGGGTGCTTCCCCCGAGTACTTGAGGTACTGTGGGATCGTGGATGACACGAAAGCTTCCCGGATCTTGTGGGGAAAGTGCGCAACCTCTGTAGAGTGTCAAACTATTCGAATAGCTGTGTCCACGGTCATGGACAGTTGGGAGGTGCTACTTAAACTATGTCCAGAAATTTTACAATCTCGGTGCATGTGTGTGTGGAAGAGAACTATTTGTGTCAAGGTGGTGGCTTGACATGTTGAATGAAATGGCATTTATCCGAACCCTATTTATGTTGATATTGTAACCTGTTCTCAAGGTTACCCATGTTCATTTATGCATATCTCACAAGTCGATAGGACATCTCAACTAGCTTGAAGCTAGGTTGCTTACCTGTGGTACAGTTGCATTGTTACTTTGAACCAAATCATGGGTTGCTTGCGAGTACATTGAAAGTACTCATTGGCTTGCCACGGTTATTTAATTGGCCAGGCATGGAAGAGCAGGAGTCTGAAGAAGAGTTCTTTGGAGACGAACATGCGAACTAGGACGCTTCCCAGTCAAAACGCCTGTAGGGTTAAGGCAGATGGCATGGGTTCTACTTAACGACAAAGATTTCCGCTACTTACGTTTTCTTTCATGTTCAGCCCTTGAGGCTTCATCAATGTAAGACTTGACCATAAAGGTCATAATTTGTGTAAGACGACATGTACGGATGTAAGACTCTTGTTATTTAGTTTCTGTGTGTTCAGTGAGAATTGATCTCTGGGATCACTGTACACGTGCATTCGGTGATCACGACTTATGAGTCGGGGTCCCCACAGAGCTGGTATCAAAGCCATCCTGACTATAGGAAGCCTTAGTTAGCATGGACGTTAGTTAGCTTGAGACCATCTAAACTTCTCTTCTTTTCTAAAGCTTACCCAACCCAAAATATATTTTCCTTATTGACCTCTCCCATTCAACCTTTATAGATGGCCGTCGCTCCCTTGAGACTCCTTATGACAGGATTTCCATCACTCCTAAGAGATTGCCTCCAACAATGCCACTATCCTTTGCTGCCCATATACACCCTGCACGAACTGGAAAATGATGTGTTCGAGAAGGAGTTCTACGCCAAGGTTTTTGTGCCTGCCAAGACCTCACCTCAGGGGTGGTTCTTCGTTGGACCACCTATGCCAACAAGAGACCTAGCCATTCAGCAAGTGGCATACGAAGCACTCCTCCGTCTTCGAGATCTCCTTCCAGAAATGAAAGAAGAACATGCCAACAGCTACCTACCTGGCAAGAGCGGATTTGGAGCTCCGACTCAAGTGATAATTTCCCCAGAAGATGAGGATCCAACCCTCAAGTACTAGATCCATTTTGTCAACGCAGGAGACTACCTTCTACGCCACCTTACTGAAGCATTTCTCAAGGCTCGCCAAGATCTCCCTTCACTTATGCACCTCCACTGCCTCGATGAGAAGAAGGTGGTCGAGCAAGAACAACAAATCACTGCCCTAGAAGCCCACGTTTCTAATCAGGAGAAGGAAATCAAAGAACTTCATAAAGCTCGCAACCAAACCCCACGCAAAAGGAATAGTAATGGATTTCCATATCCACCTCATAGAGGATCATCGTCAGGCCCCCGACGACAATACCCAAGACTGAACAGCAACCCTTTTGCTTCCGTTGCATGTCACGGGTGTGGTGACCTCGGGCATATTAATAGGATGTGTCCCAACAAGCAGCCGACTGTCGCATGTCCATTGGCACCCAGGAGAACCTAGAAGATGAAGATCAAATGCCTTTCTCTCAAAGTGATGAAGCAAGCACGACTACAGAATAAGAGGACCCCTAGGGTAGGATGAGTCGTGTACCCCCTATGCGCAGTCGAGTCCATATGATGGTTCAAATGAAACCATGTTGAGTGTTGCTTGTTCTTATCTGTTTGTGTTTTGATATAAGTTGCACTTTTTCCTTAGGCATCATGTATGCGACTATATCACCTATCTTATCTTAATGAAATTGTGTGTGGCCTTTTTGGCACCTGTTTGTTTGCACCTGCACTATAGAACCCCCCCTTTAGGCATTCCCCCCCATATATGCTACGTTTCCTCTCGTCCCTCTCTCCTCAACTGAAGACTGACAAGACAAGGTACACCAAGGATTCTACTTCAGCGACCAACTAGCACTAGAGACTTTTGCTACAGCCTCCTCGACCAAGAGCAGCCCAGTAGAGTTATGTTTACCTCTCAAGATTAGAAAACCATCCCTAGACCCTTTAATACTTCACAAGATAACCCAGCTCGAATCCCTAACCAAGTGCTTAACCCACAAAACTGCAAGAGAACCAGCTAAGCCTCCGTAACCTTGCACTGGTTCATTATGGAACTAGTGGACATAGTGAACGAGCACATTATCATCCTAAGGTAGTACCAGCACTGACAATGCCATAGGGTAGACCTACTTGAGGATATTGATATATGACAAATGACTTGATGAGTTTATATCAGAGACCCTGAGGAATTATCCGAGACTTTCTGCTGATTATGAGGTTTTCATGTTAGTTGATGAACTTGGTGGATCATGTTAATAGAGTAGCATAGCATTCATTACCCGTGGAGTAAATTTGATTTTGTAGGACAATTATGATCACACGATGAAATTCTTGAAGGCATAAGGATTTGACTTAGCCAGGAAATATTGATAGAAGATAGCTGACCATGATATTTGGATTAAACAGGTGATCCTAATGGAGTCTAGATGCTGAGGAAGTCTACATGGTTCGGATTAAATTGGATTTATACCGATGATCTCAATTATGATACCATGTTTCTCGGTGGATAACAAACTAGGAGATTGGATTAATTGTGGAGTTAATTTAGGGATCTATATAAGCTTGAGGTTGGAAGTTACTTGACCTCGAAAATGGGAATTGGTGGACTGACTATAGTAAAAATAGCTCTTTTTCAAGTATTTGGGGATTATGGACATTATAAGATTCGTGTGAGACACCATATACATTGGATTTGTAGAATTAATGGAATAGGTAGTTGTTGATGGAAGCTAATGGACTGTTGGGGTTGATTCATAGGAAGGAAACAGGATCCTGGAGTGGCATACGACGTGTTTCCTTGGGATAGAGATGCACTATGTTAAACCTAGGAAGAATAAGATGAGCACCTGGATTGTCATGTTTAATTCAAGCTTGGAAGCTGGTATGCTCTACCCATGGATTTTTGCATAGAGATAGCCATACATATGAGTTTGGGGATAGTTCACATGTAAGATTTTGTTAGGCCTCTTCTCAGGAGCCATGAGGATATAAATAGCATGAGTAATGATTGAAGTTGGTCAATACGAGAGGATGCTTTTAGTATATAAGGTTATTTGTTTGGAGTACTAGATAGAGCTATTGGCATCTCAGAAACTGTGCTTCAGGAGAAGATGATAAACGTTCACTCACACACTAGAATCCTTGAAACCCTTAAGACATACCAAGCCACAACATAGTTGAATCATGACCGTAGGCTTTGGACCTAGGATGAGAAGACTTTGGCCGATACTCAACTGTGACCACCATCAATGCCCCATCCCACTTTATGTACCCCATGAACAAGTCTTCATGGAGTACTTAGACAGGTTGGTTGTCATCTATATTCAGTAACCTACTTGACTACCCGAAGACGGAAGAAGGGTCGTTCAGCTAGTTAAGGAACATATGAAGACCGCCATCTCAAGGAGGAAGAACTATAACAACCACCACCCTCAATGAGTGAACTTCCTCATCGAAGACCGTACATATCTGCAAACCACTTCTCTCAAAGGAACCAAGCATTTCCATGTCAAAGGGAAGCTTACACAAGGATTTAACAACCCCCTCCGAGGTCACTGCAAGACGAAGGATAGATGGCTACCAGTTAGAGTTACCACCTGAGTTACCCACTATGCGTAATGTTCCCACATGACACAACTCCGGGAGTGTTTTCGACTTCCTAGCTAGCCCGAGCACTAATAAGGACATCGATCATCGAGCCATCGACCCGCAGCCCAACCAGACCTACATGAGAAACCCCTTAGCAACCTGGATCAAGCCGAACGTCATACACGAAGTCACACCATCAATTACCTCAAGGTTCAATGGAGCACCACTCGGAAACAAAAATAGTATGAGGACGTAAAGGCTACCCCGAATCCAAGTTTCCATACTCCTTTCCACGCCTAGTTTGGGAATCTCGGGGACGAGATTCTTGTAAGGGGGGTAGGTCTGTCACACCCTGATTTCCATGGCACAACACTTAAGATGATAAATCATGATAAAGTGTGGTTTGACAAAAACTTTTGCATTATCTGACATTTTATTTGAGTTGGTTTTCTCCATGTGTGTTTCAAGTGCTCTTAAAAGTCAACATAGCTTCACATTCTATACTTTCTTTCCTTGATCCAAAACTTCTGCCCGATGATCATGCCATGTGTATAGTTCAATATAGTATTTTCTTACAAAAATAATTTGGCCAAATAGCATTTTCAAAAATTAGTTTTCCAAAAACCCCTGAATTGAGGTTTGCACTGCACGTACTTGATTTGGGGTATGAAAAATATTTCAAGAGTATGTTTGATTCCTATTAGGTATAGGACTCCCAAAAACCACAGAAGTATAATTTTAAAAGTCATTCTGCTATTTTATTTAAAGGCTTTTTCTTTAGGCCAGAAATGGTCTTTAATAGGAAAATATTATTTTAATGCGTTAAAAATATTTGTGAAAACTTAGGGAAACTAAGTGGACATATATTGTCCATATATAAGAGTTTCAACACATGGTCATGATAAAAATGTTGGACAAAACCCTCAAAACCCCTTTCTGGATATTTCAAGCTTTTGAAATATTTACAAAGGAAATATTCTCTAAAAATTCCAAGAAAATTCTAGCATGTCACATATGACATATTAGATGATCTTGCCAAGTCTCATGGCTTGGAGAACAATATAACCTCATCAAATCCCCTCAAAACCATTTCTGTCCATTTTGAAGTTTGAGCAACTTTACATTGCCAAACATTTCCAAATGTCCTCAAACCTTGTGAAAATGCTCCAATGTTCTAATTATTCATCTATACCAAGTGGCACAAGTTGGAGAACAAGTTAACTTATTCAAGGGGCCCCAAAACCCTTCCTGTCGAGAACTAAATTTGAACAACTCTACATTGGCAACTTTCTCATTTTCATCTCAACTTTTGTGGACATGTTCAGAACCTCAAATGATGACACTTCACCAAGTGATGCATCAAGGAGAATAGTCTTCCATGTCTAGATCTTGGAAAACTCATTTATGTTGATTTCTAGGGTTTACAAAAGTTGCATTGGCAACTTTTCCCAAATGGACTCAACCTTGGTGGAACCTATTATTATCTCATGCCATTTGACCCTGTCAAGACTCATGACAAGAAGAGTTCATCTTCTTGCCCAAACCAGCAACAAACACCTTCTGCCATTTTACTAAAACCCCTGTTTTGACCACTTCCACTCTTCTCCATGGCCTCAACTTTTTACCACAACCCCTCCTAGACCTCTTCTACCTCGAGTAGCAATGGCTGCATCTCATATCAATAATTGAGGGGTGAAACCACCTCTTTTACCTCTCTAGACAGCCTTGCACCCCTCTTTCTCAACTCCCTCCTCACTCAACTGGCCACCCAAGGCATCCAAGGCTTTCCCCACATTATTTACTCCTCCCTAGAGCTACCAGACATGCTTGGCTATGCCCACTTTGCCATAAAAATGGCATGCCGGCCATTTGCACGCTCTGGAGCGCGCTACAGTGCGCTCCCGCACTGTAGCCGCCCCCTGCCAACCACCTCTGGCCACCTCGGGCCTCCCCAAGGCGCCCGACAATGCGCCTCGACGTCTGTGACACGCCACGCCTCTGCCCCCTCCTCCTTCTCCCTCCTGCTGCCCTTGCTCGCACGCGCGCCAGCTGCCCGAGAGATCCAATGAGCGGCCTCACACGCACAAAGCTCTGGCCCTTCCCCGCTCTCTCTCTTCCTTCCCCTGGTTGTGGAACTCTCCCACAAGGACCCCAGACACACTCAAGTGAGCCCTCGTGGCCTCCAGCGACGGCTAGAAGCTCGCCGGCGCACGAGCCACGGTGCACCTCGCCCCCTTCTAATTAAGCCCCTGAGCTCTCCTCTCCTCACCACCTGCCCTCTACACCACCAAGTCATCCCCCCTGCACCCCCAGTTCCTCTCCATAACTGCCCAAGCTCGAGATCGAGCTCGAGCTCCGCCGCCTTGGGTTGCCGTCGATTTAAGGGTACAGGCCCTCTCGGCCGCTCCTCTTCCTTGATCTAGAACCTCCGCAGCTCACTGATCATTTCCCCTTTCCTCCCCGCTTCTTTTGCAGCCGGAAACGGCCGGAACCGCCGCCTCCCGAAGCTCTTCCGCCGATTTCCTCGTCGCCGGCGAACCCCTACACTCCGACGACCACCTCCACCTTCACCCGAACGGCGACTCCACCCTGAGCACGCCGATTCCCTCGGATCGCCTCGCCGACGACCACAGCAACGCCGTTGAGCTCGCCTCCCTCTCTGGCCCGAGGTTGAAGACGACGGCCGTGGGGCCCGTCAGTCAGCCTCACACTCTGACGTGGCAGCCTTGCGCGGGCTGGATTCCCCCTGGGCCTGCTGCACCATTGCCGAATAGGCCCCGTTGCACGGTGGCCTTTTTCCTTTTCTTTTTCTGTAACTTTTCCAAAACTTCCACATGATTAAATAATAATCCAAATGCAATAATTCCAACTTCTAAATTCTTATAATAATCCCACCTATTTAATGGTGCAACTTTCATTCAAATCCAACAACCTTTTCTTCACTGTAAATATTTAAATGTGATTTTAAGCCTTTAAATATACCTTTGTAAATCCATTTCTCCTTTTATGCCACTCCAAATCCAAAACTAAGAATTTTTCCCTTCTTAGTTTTCACCCTAGTATTTTACAAAAATAAGTTGACATTTTTCTGAGCACTTTGACTTTTCTGTTTTTATTATTATCTTGTTTTTCCGTTATTTTCTTGCGACGTTTAGATCCCGTATTTGATGAAGTTGCTCAAGAAGAAGGAGGAGAAGGATTTGAAGACCTCGAAGAACAAGCCAATCAAGGCAAGCAGCCCTTTGACCATGACACCCTCTTGCTCATCGGTACCCTTATGCCGATTGCATGATGATGAAATATGACGGTGGTAAACTTGTTGTGAACCAACCCATGATGCATACCCCTACTCATGACCTTATCTTGTTCATGATTGCATTGTCAAGAGACTAGTTGATGCATAATGACGCATGTGTACCATGAACTCTTCGTGGTTACATTCTTTCGAAAACCCCATCGGGTGCCCCTAATGCACTTGGGAGATGTTGAACTAAGGTCACCACTTGAGGAAGAAGTGGTGTACCAAAGAGAGCTTTTGGTGTGTGTGTGTAAAATGATGGATTACATTTATGTGTGACTACCGTCCCAACCAAACATGTGCAACCACTATACCCCTTTATGGGACGGGGCATTATTGATTACTTAGGCTAATACTAGCATGGTGCCCACATTACCAGTGACGGGGGTGACTTGAGGTCACTCTTGGGACAAGGTCGTGCTTGGGTAGGCGGCCATGACTGTTTTCACAGGGTACCGGACACACCGTTGGTCCCTTTGTGTATGCGTAATAATGTGAAAAGGGCAGAGTCCCATGATCTTTTGCTTATACACGAGGGTCGTGTATCAACGAGTGGACCCTATGTTAGTGTCATCTAGGGAAAGGTAATGGTCGAGTGCTTCCCCCGAGTACTTGAGGTACTGCGGGATCGTGGATGACACGAAAGCTTCCCGGATCTTGTGGGGAAAGTGCGCAACCTCTGTAGAGTGTCAAACTATTCGAACAGCCATGTCCACGGTCATGGACAGTTGGGAGGTGCTACTTAAACTATGTCCAGAAATTTTACAATCTCGGTGCATGTGTGTGTGGAAGAGAACTATTTGTGTCAAGGTGGTGACTTGACATGTTGAATGAAATGGCATTTATCCAAACCCTATTTATGTTGATATCTGTAACCTGTTCTTAAGGTTACCCATGTTCGTTGATGCATATCTCACAAGTCGATAGGACATCTCAACTAGCTTGAAGCTAGGTTGCTTACCTGTTGTACAGTTGCATTGTTACTTTGAACCAAATCATGGGTTGCTTGCGAGTACACTGAAAGTACTCATTGGCTTGCCACTGGTTATTTAATTGCCTAGGCATGGAAGAGCTGGAGTCCGAAGAAGAGTTCTTTGGAGACGAACATGCGAACTAGGACGCTTCCCAGTCAGAATGCATGTAGGGTTAAGGCAGATGGCATGGGTTCTACTTAACGATGAAGATTTCCGCTCCTTATGTTTTCTTTCATGTTCAGCCCTTGAGGCTTCATCAATATAAGACTTGACCATAAAGGTCATAATTTGTGTAAGACGGCATGTACGGATGTAAGACTCTTGTTATTCAGCCTCTGTGTGTTCAGTGAGCATTGATCTCTGAGATCACTATACACGTGCATTTGGTGATCACGACTTATGAGTCGGGATCCTCACACCTGGGCGCGGTCCTTGCGAGGCTGATCCCTCCAGGCGCCCTCGTGAGGCTGGTCCCTCCAGGCGCCCTCGCGAGGCTGGTCCTGCCAGTGATCCTCACGAGGTCGGTCACGCCACTCCTGGCGAGGGCCACGGTCGTCCCATCGTCCTCCGCCATGTCCTCCTCCTTGGTTGTAGTCTCGGTCGTTGCACTCGGGGCGTTGATCGAAGCGTCCTTCTCGAACGGCCCTGAGCTCCTGGCAATCGTTGTTGTTGTTGGTGTGGAGGTTGTGGTAGGCGCAGAATGGTCGGCTGCCTTTGGACGACTCCAGCTGGTCCCTGTCGCGCTTCGTGTCTGGTTCTGCCGCGAGCACGCCCACTCCCTTGCGCTTCATGTCCTTGGCCTTAGTCTTCTTTTCTTGCGGGTCGGCAGCTAGGAGCTCGAGGAGGGAGAGGCGTCCCTCCTCAGCTCTTGCACACTTGGTCGCCAGGTTGAACAACTCCAGGGATGTGCACAACTCCTCGTGGATGGCGAGCTCCTCCTTCATCTTGACGTCACGGACGCCATCAAAGAATGCTGAGATGATGGCCTCGTCCGTCATCTTGGGGATCTTGAGGCGGACGTTGTTGAAGCATTGGATGTATTTCTGCAGGGTCTCCCCGGGCTGCTGCTTGATAGGGCGTAGGTCACCCACGGCCGGGGGGTGATGTCTACTATGCAACCTTTTCCTTGTAGACATTTTTGGGCCTCCAAGTGCAGAGGTTTGTAGGACAGTAGCAAATTTCCCTCAAGTGGATGACCTAAGGTTTATCAATCTGTGGGAGGCGTAGGATGAAGATGGTCTCTCTCAAGCAACCCTGCAACCAAATAACAAAGCGTCTCTTGTGTCCCCAACACACCCAATACAATGGTAAATTGTATAGGTGCACTAGTTCGGCGAAGAGATGGTGATACAAGTGCAATATAAATGGTAGATAAAGGTTTTTGTAATCTGAAAATATAAAAACAGCAAGGTAACTAATGGTAAAAGTGAGCGTAAATGGTATTGCAATGCTAGGAAACAAGGCCTAGGGTTCATACTTTCACTAGTGCAAGTTCTCTCAACAATAATAACATAGATAGATCATATAACAATCCCTCAACATGCAACAAAGAGTCACTCCAAAGCCAGTAATATAGCAGAGAACAAACGAAGAGATTGTGGTAGGGTACGAAACCACCTCAAAGTTATTATTTCGGATCAATCTATTAAAGAGTTCGTACTAGAATAACACCTTAAGACACAAATCAACGAAAACCCTAATGTCACCTAGATACTCCATTGGCACCTCAAATATCCGTGGGCATGATTATACGATATGCATCACACAATCTCGGATTGATCTATTCAACCAACACAAAGTACTTCAAAGAGTGCCCCAAAGTTTCTATCGGAGAGTCAAGAAAACGTGTGCCAATCCCTATGCATAGGTTGATGGGCGGAACCCGCAAGTTGGTCACCAAGACATACATCAAGTGGCACGTGAAATCCCATTGTAACCAAAGATAAACACGACAAGACATACATCAATTGTTCTCAAATCAAAGACTCGCGATACATCAAGATCGTGCCATAGAGAGAACACGAGAGAGAGAGATCAAACACATAGGTACAGGTACATACCCTCAGCCCCGAGGGTGAACTACTCCCTCCTCATCATGGAGAGCATCGGGATGATGAAGAACGCCACCGGTGATGGGTTCCCCCTCCGGCAGGGTGCCGGAATGGGCTCACGAGAGGTCTTTGGTGGCTACAGAGGCTTGCGACAGCGGAACTCCCGATCTATCTTCTCCATGGATGTTTTTACGGTACCTGGGACTATATAGGCGAAAGAAGTCGGTCGGGAGGTGCTCGAGGGGCCCACGAGATAGGGGGCGCACCCAATAGGGGGGCGCCCCCCTATCTCCTAGCCTCGTCGAGGATCTTCTGACGTGAACTCCAAGGTTTCATTCCATTTGGACTCCGTTTGATATTCCTTTTCCTCAAAATACTGAAACAGGCAATAAAACAACAATATGGGCTGGGCCTCCGGTTAATAGGTTAGTCCCAAAAGTAATATAAAAGTGAATAATAAAGCCCGTAATCCTTCAAAATAGATAATAAAATAGCATGAATGCTTCATAAATTATAGATACATTGCCGACATATTAGCATCCCCAAGCTTAATTCCTGCTCGTCCTCGAGTAGGTAAATGATAAAATAAAGAATTTATGAAGTGTGAATGCTAGAAGGTGCACAAGTTTGATCAATGATAATTTCAATCACCTTTTCTAGCATGATAATATGTCATAACAGTAGTTCATCTCATAAAACTTCTCACGATAAAGTAACAAGCAATTCACATGTCAAAGCATAGACCATATACTTTATTGAAAACTAACAAACTTCATTCTCAGTCATTAAACAATTGCAATTCATCTTATTTTCAGGAATAGCAAACTCCACATACTCAACTATCATATAGTTTTGTACAATTGCTAACACTCACGTAATACTAACGGTTATGGAGTTTTAATCGGACACTGAGAAAGATAGGGGCTTATAGTGTTGCCTCCCAACGTATTCACCTTTGGGTGATGTCAACAATAATAGTTCATGCTAACTTACATCCAATTCGATATATATATCAGGATCTTCCCAACACGAGGTGCTTGCCAAAGGATAAAATGAAAAAGGGAAAGGTTAAGATCACCTTGACTCTTCCGTAAAGCAAAAGATAGGCCCTTCGTAGAGGGAAGCAGAGGTTGTCATGCGCTTTTAGGGTTGGATGCACAAAATCTTAATGCAAATGAACGTCACTTTATATTGCCACTTGTATATGGACCTTTATTATGCAGTCCGTCGCTTTTATTGCTTCCATAACAAGATCGTATAAAGCCATTTTCTTCACACCAAAAGATCATACATATTTAGAGAGCAATTTTTATTGCTTGCACCGATGACAACTTAGTTGAAGGATCTTACTCAATCCATAGGTAGGTATGGTGGACTCTCATGGCAAAACTGGGTTTAAGGATATTTGTAAGCACAAGTAGTATCTCTACTTGGTGCAAGGAATTTTGGCTAGCATGAGGGCGAAAGTCAAGCTCAACATGTTTGAATGATCCATGACAATATACTTTAACTGAGATGTCGGAAAATGTAAACCATTATGTTGTCTTCTTTGTCCAACATCAACTCTTTAGCATGTCATACTTAATGAGTGCTCCCAATTATAAAATATGTCTAGGATAGTGTATTTATATGTGGAATCTCTCTTCCTTCAATATTCTTTCATGAATTGTTCAAATGACCAATACAATGCTTGCTAACCTTCAATAAATTTACAACCTCTACTTCTTAGATGTAAAGTCATTACTCCCCATGGGATAAGAAAATGAAACATATATAATTTCAGATTTGTGACAATCAACTCATTCAACAATTTACTCAGAGGATATAAGTGAACCACACAAGTAAATGACAAAGTACTCCAAAAAGATATAAGTGAAGATCAATGAGTAGCTAAATAATTATGCAACTATGTGAAGAATCTCTCTCATTAAAGAATTGCAGATCTTGGTATTGTATTCAAACAGGAAGCAAAACAAAATAAAATGACAATGCAAGGATAGCACAACTCATGTGAAGAAGCAAAAACTTAGGCTGAACCGATACTAACCGATAGTGGTTGGAGAAGAAAGGTGGGATGCCTACCGGGCCATCCCCAAGCTTAGATGCTTGAGACTTCTTGAAATATTATCTTGGGGTGCCTTGGGCATCCCCAAGCTTGAACTCTCATGTCTTCTAAATTCCTCTCATATCATGGTTTCTCTATTTCTCAAAAGCTTCATCCACAACAAACTCAACAAGAACTCGTGAGATAGGTTAGTATAACCCAATGCAAAACCTTATCATTTTTTACTGTAACAGATCACTAAAGTTATTATTCAACATTGCATAATAATTGCCTCTGCATATTTAATACTCCTATCCTCAAATAGAATCATTAAACAAGCAAACATACTCAAACAATGCAAACATAACAGCAATCTGCCAAAACAGTATTGTCTGTAAAGAATGCGGGATTCATCGTACTTCCCTAACTCCAAAAGTTATGAAATAAAATTCCCACTGTAGTAAATTTATCAGAGCTTATTGTGCAAAAGGGTTTCAACATTATACCGTTCTCTGACTTTTGTAGGGAATTTGTGAAACAGCGGTAAACTTTCTGTTTTCAAAGAGCAACATGTATGCTAGCAAAATAAGCATGGAAAAGGCTATCCTTGACATTTTTATTGAAAATAAAGATGCAAAACATTATTATAAATAACAGAAATCAAATACTAACAAGATAAAATGACGCTCCAAGCAAAACACATATCATGTGGTGAATAAAAATATAGTTCCAAGTAAAGTTACTGATGAACGAAGACGAAAGAGGGGATGCCTTCCGGGGAATCACCAAGCTTAGGCTCTTGGTTGTCCTTGAATATTACCTTGGGGTGCCTTGGGCATCCCCAAGCTTAGGCTCTTTCCACTCCTTATTCCATAGTCCATCGAATCTTTACCCAAAACTTGAAAACTCCACAACGCAAAACTCAACAGAAAACTCGTAAGCTCCGTTAGTATAAGAAAATAAAACAACCACTTAGGTACTGTAATGAACTCATTATAAATTCATATTGGTGTAATATCCACTGTATTCCAACTTATCTATGTTTCATACCACTGAATACTATCCATAGATGAATCAAAATATGCAAACAACACACAGAAAACAGAATCTGTCAAAAATAGAATAGTCCATAGTAATCTGTATCAAACATATACTTCTGGAACTCCAAAAATCCTACTAAATTAGGAAGTCCTAAGAAATTTGTGTACCAATACAGAGAAAAAATAATCAGATCACAATCACGTTTCTTTTAATTAACAAAACTAATTTATTGGGTGCAAAAGTTTCTGATTTTCAGCAGGATCAACACAACTATCACTTTAAGCTATCCTAAAGGTCTTACTTGGCACTTTATTGAAACAAAAGCTATAAAACATGATTACTACAGTATAATAATCATGTGGACACACAAAAACAGTAAGGATAAATATTGAGTTGTCTCCCAACAAGAGCTTTTCTTTAATGCCTTTTTAGCTAGGCATGATGATGGCAATGATGCTCACAAAAAAGATAAGAATTGAAACATAACGGGGGCATCATGAAGCATATGACTAGCACATTTAAGCCTAAATCACTTCCTATGCATAGGGATTTTGTGAGCAAACAACTTATGGGAACGATAATCAACAAGCATAGGAAGGTAAAACAAGCATAGCTTCAACACTTGAAGCACAAAGAAAGGAAACTTGACATTATTGCAATTCCTACAAGCATATATTCCTCCCTCATAATAATTTTCAGTAGCATCATGAATGAATTCAACAATATAACCAGCACCTAAAGCATTATTTTCATGATCTACAAGCATAGAAAATTTACTACTCTCCACATCAGCACATTTCTTCTCATGAAATAGTAGTGGGAGCAAACTCCACAAAATAATTATCATGTGAGGCATAATCCAATTGAAAACTAAAATAATCATGACAAGTTTCATGGTTATCATTATTCTTAATAGCATACAAGTCATCACAATAATCATCATAGATAGCAACTTTGTTCTCATAATCAATTGGAACCTCTTCCGAAATAGTGGAATCATCACTAAATAAAGTTGACACTCTTCCAAATCCACTTTCATATTCATCACAATAAGATTCAACATCCTCCAAAATAGTGGGATCACTACTTACTAAAGTTGACACTCTTCCAAACCAACTTTCATCAATATAATCATCATAAATAGGAGGCATGCTTTCATCATAATAAATATTCTCATCAAAACATGGGGAACAAAAAATATCATATTCATCAAACATAGCTTCCCCAAGCTTGTGGCTTTGCATATCATTAAAATCATGGATATTCAAGGAATTCATACTAACAACATTGCAATCATGCTCATCATTCACATATTTCATGCCAAGCATTCTATGTAATTCTTCTTCTAGCACTTGAGCACAATTTTCCTCTTCATCATTCTCACGAAAGATATTAAAAAGAGTAAGTGTATGAGACAAACTTAAATCCATTTTTTGTAGTTTTCTTTTATAAACTAAACTAGCAATAAAACAAGAAAAAAAGATTTGATTGTAAGATCTAAAGATATACCTTCAAGCACTCACCTCCCCGGCAACGGCGCCAGAAAAGAGCTTAGTTGACGGGGTGTGAGTCCCGCTTACCTAGCCTCCCCGGCAATGGCGCCAGAAAAGAGCTTGATGTCTACTACACAATCTTTTCATTGTAGACGTTGTTGGGCCTCCAAGTGTAGAGGTCTGTAGGACAGTAGAAATTTTCCGTCAAGTGGATGACCTAAGGTTTATCAATCCGTGGGAGGCGTAGGATGAAGATGGTCTCTCTCAAGCAACCCTGCAAACAAATAACAAAGAGTCTCATGTGTCCCCAACACACCCAATACAATGGTAAATTGTATAGGTACACTAGTTCAGCGAAGAGATGGTGATACAAGTGCAATATGGATGGTAGATAAAGGTTTTTGTAATCTGAAAATATTAAAACAACAAGGTAACTAATGGTAAAAGTGAGCGTAAATGGTATTGCAATGCTGGGAAACAAGGCCTAGGGTTCATACTTTCACTAGTGCAAGTTCTCTCAACAATAATAACATAGATAGATCATATAACAATCCCTCAACATGCAACAAAGAGTCACTCCAAAGCCACTAATAGCGGCGAACTAGCGAAGAGATTATGGTAGGGTACAAAACCACCTCAAAGTTATTCTTTCGGATCAATCTATTCAAGAGTTCGTACTAGAATAACACCTTAAGACACAAATCAACCAAAACCATAATGCCACCTAGATACTCCATTGTCACCTCAAGTATCCGTGGGCATGATTATACGATATGCATCACACAATCTCAGATTCATCTATTCAACCAACACAAAGTACTTCAAAGAGTGCCCCAAAGTTTCTACCGGAGAGTCAAGAAAACGTGTGCCAACCCCTATGCATAGGTTCATGGGCGGAACCCGCAAGTTGGTCACCAAAACATACATCAAGTGGCACATGAAATCCCATTGTCACCACAGATAAACACTGCAAGACATACATCAAGTGTTCTCAAATCAAAGACTCAATCCGATAAGATAACTTCAAGAGGGAAACTCAATTCATCACAAGAGAGTAGAGGGGGAGACACATCATAAGATCCAACTAAAATAGCAAAGCTCGCGATACATCAAGATTGTGCCATAGAGAGAGCACGAGAGAGAGAGATCAAACACATAGCTACTGGTACATACCCTCAGCTCCGAGGGTGAACTACTCCCTCCTCGTCATGGAGAGCGCCTGGATGATGAAGAAGGCCGCCGCTGATGGTTTCCCCCTCTGGCAGGATGCCGGAACAGGCTCCCGAGAGGTTTTTGGTGGCTATAGAGGCTTGCGGCGGCGGAACTCCCGATCTATCTTCTCCTTGGATGTTTTTAGGGTACGTGGGACTATATAGGCGAAAGAAGTTGGTCGGGAGGTGCTCGAGGGGCCCACGAGACAGGGGAGCGCGCCCAGTAGGGGGGGCCTATCTCCTGGCCTCCTCGAGGATCTTCTTACGTGAGCTCCAAGTCTCCAGGATCATATTCTTCCAAAAAATCATGTTGCCGAAGGTTTCATTCTGTTTGGACTCCGTTTGATATTCCTTTTCCTCGAAATACTGAAACAGGCAATAAAACAGCAATATGGGCCGGGCCTCCGGTTAATAGCTTAGTCCCAAAAGTAATATAAAAGTGAATAATAAAGCTCGTGATCATTCAAAACAGATAATAAAATAGCATGAATGCTTCATAAATTATAGATACGTTGGAGACTTATCCGGGGGCGGTCGCGAGTGCCTTGGAAGTTGGCGATGAAGCGGCTGTGCATCTCGTCCTAGGAGGAGACCGAGCCAGGAGGCAGATTTAGGAGCCACGAGAGGGCACCATCCTTGAGTGCGACGGGAAACCAATTTGCCATGACTTTCTCGTCGCCTTTGGCGCCTCGATGCTCAGCTCGTAGAGCTGCAAGAACTCTGTGGGGTCGGGGGTGCCGTCATAGCGAGGAGGCAGGTCTGGCTTGAACCTGCCCGGCCAGGAGATGCTACGCAGCTCGGGGGTGAAGGCGCGGCAGCCTGCTGTGGTCACCGGGGCCCTTTGCTGACGCGAAGCTTGCTCTTGATGGTATCCACGCACCGCTGCCATAGGCAGTATGCAGTCTTGTCGCACCGGTGCAGGGAGCACGGGGGCGCCTTCTTGAGGCTGAGGGATTTCTTGACAGCTTCCTTCTTCTTGCGCGGACGCCGAACGCGGTGGGTCACGCCAAGGGGACGCGCGCCTTGGCGCTAGGGCGCAGTCTTGGGGCAGAGGTGGTGGAGGCTCTCAAGAGCCACGTCGCCCATACCTGGCGGAGGGCTAGGCAACAAGAGGGACGGCGCGGGAGATCCTCCTACGACACTGAGAAGCTCGATGATGCAAGCGAGCCATTCTTCGTAGAGGTCGTCGACGGGGCGGTAACGCAGGAGCTTGTGTGCCATAAGTAGCACGGCATGCGCATCCGTGGGGGCGCGATGAGCGTGGGACGATGAACCGGCTGGGGTCAGCGACGGAGTGGCGGTGCGGCCGTCACACTGCACCGAGGGGTACAGCAAGGATGCTCGCTGCTCGTTCCCGCCAGGCCGGTGGCGGTGTTGTTGGCAGGCGACGGAGAACGATGGGGAGGCCCGCCGATAGGAGCTGTCTGGGCGATGCGGGCAGCAATAGCAGCCCGACGCTCAGCGCGGGCTCGGCGGGCGTCATACATGTATGCGACGAAGCGATGGGAGCGGATCAGCGGAAGGAAGACTTCGGCGCACCCCTACCTGGCGCGCCAAATGTCGGATTTAGGGTTCCAGCAAAACCCTTTAGGTTCGAACACTGGGGTGTGCACGGAGATTTCCCCCTACCGAATCTTGCTCTCATCCTCGCCACGATCTCTAAGCTTAGCTTGGTGAACTCACAACACAAGATATACAAGATTTATACTAGTTCGGGCCACTGTTGTGATGTAATACCCTACTCTAGTGTGCTGGTGGTGGATTGCCTCTTGGGCTGGTGATGAATAGTACAAGGGAAGAAAAACCTCAGGAGGTCAGGAGTTCTTAAGATGGTGTGGTGTTCTACTTGTTCTGGTTTTGGGGTTTCAGTTCTCGATCTGTCTCTCCTAATATGGTAGCTAGTCCTATTTATAGAGGCCCTAGTCCTTTCCCCAAATATTGAGCGGGAAAGAATCCAACAACGGCCAATTTCAAAGGGGACAACTAATACAAGCTATCCTGACTAAAGGTGGTCTTTGCCTGTCAAAGGCGCTGGTGGTGACACCATCTTGGGCTCCACGATGACCTCCATCCTGCCATCCTGGTGGTCTTGGTCTTGTTGCACCAATATGGAAACCTTTGCATGATGCCTCGGTACTCTGCGCCTGCGCTTGCCCCCTTAGCACCCAAGGGGAAGCAAGGACACTACGCGTGCTGGTGCCCTCCTGGCCTTGGTCGTCATGGCTTGCGTCACGAGAACCTCACGAGGTACCCATTGCCTTGATCTCTCCGCCCCCTCGCGAGCCTCCCTGGTGAGGCCGCTCCCAAGGAGGCCTTGTGTCGTGCGCCTCGTGAGGCTTGGCCCCTCGCGGGGGTCTTGAGTGTTTGTTTGACGAAGATGGGACGTACTGGGCCACTGGTTGAGCCACGCCGTGGGCCGCAGCTAGGGGTCTGGTGACCCCCGTTCCCAGAACGCCGACAGACGCACTAACCAAGTCCACTCAGCATCACATTCTTTCTGCCAAATCTTGAAATCACGGCCCCAATTTGGACCACCATTGCCCCAAAGATGAAAGTAACATTTCAATTGCGGGCAAGAGAACGATCTGACATCAACAATATGAAAACCAACCTCTTTGGACGAAACATTAAAAGTGAAAACCTTGTCACTTATAGAGGAGACCAGGAACTCAATGACAGAACCCCCAAGAGCTGATTCAAGAGCAATAGCTACTGAATCCTCAGTGAGACGGAAATCGTGCCTACTGAAATAAACCATTAGGGTGAAAGAGCCCCTATTTTCCATAGGATGTACCAAAAGACCAGAAGCAGTATAGATCTCATCCACAAAAACTCTACCCTTGGAGAAATCCAGGCCAAGGGTAGATCCAGAGGGGAAACCCATGGAAAAGGGTATTGCGGAGTAGATCTGAGGACACCGTAAAGGACGATCGGAGCCAAACACCGATCTAGTGGAAGGTGGTGGAGATCGCTGGAGCACTACGGTTTAGGGGTGGGTGGGTGGGTGCGAGCGCCATCCTATGTGATATCTTCAACACTTTCTTGCTAAGGGCTGCCCACTTTCTTCTCTGATTCGGCAGTATTGTTGGATGAAGCGGCCTGGACAGATATTACATGACCGCATTCATGAGACTGGTCCTACCGACGTGCTTTGCACATAGGTGGCTGGCGGGTGTGTGTTTCTCCAACTTTAGTTGAATCGATTTGACTATGGTCGGTCCTTGTTGAAGGTTAAAATGTCACACGTGACAAAAAATCGTTGTGGTTTTGATGCGTAGGTAAGAACGGTTCTTGCTAGAAGCCCGTAGCAGCCACGTAGAACTTGCAACAATAAAGTAGAGAACATCTAGCTTGTTTTTGTAGGGCTTGTTGTGATGTGATATGGTCAAGACATGATGTGTTATAAATTGTTGTATGAGATGATCATGTTTTGTAACAGAGTTATCGGCAACTGGCAGAAGCCATATGGTTGCCGCTTTATTGTATGAAATGCAATCGCCATGTAATTGATTTACTTTATCACTAAGCGGTAGCGATAGTCGTAGAAGAAATAGTTGGAGAGACGACAACGATGATATGATGGTGATCAAGGTGTCAAGCCGGTGATGATGGAGATCATGACGGTGCTTCGATGATGGAGATCAAAGGCACAAGATGATGATGGACATATCATGTCACATATTTTGATTGCATGTGATGTTTATCTTTTATGCATCTTATTTTGCTTAGTACGGTGGTAGCATTATAAGATGATCCCTTACTAAATTTCAAGGTATAAGTGTTCTCCCTGAGTATGCACCGTTGCTAAAGTTCGTCGTACCGAGACACCATGTGATGATCGGGAGTGATAAGCTCTACATTCACATACAATGGGTGCAAGCCAGTATTGCATGTGCAGAATGCTCGGATTAAACTTGACGAGCCTAACATATGCAGATATGGCCTCGGAACACTAATACCGAAAGGTCAAACGTGAATCATATAGTAGATATGATCAACATAGTGATGCTCACAATTGAAAACTACTCCATCTCATGTGATGATCGGACATGGTTTAGTTGATTTGGATCATGTGATCATTTAGATGACTAGAGGGATGTCTATCTAAGTGGGAGTTCTTAAGTAATATGATTAATTAAACTTTAATTTACAACGAACTTAGTCCTGATAGTTTTTGCATGTCAATGTTGTTGTAGATCAATTGCCCATGCTACTGTTCCCTTGAATTATAATGCATTCCTAGAGAAAGCTAAGTTGAAAGATGATGGTAGCAACGGACTGGGTCCGTAACTTGAGGATTATCCTCATTGCTGCACAAAAGAATTACGTCCTTGTCGGATATTGGGTTCCGGCAAAACCCTTAAGGTTCAAACTCTAGGGTGCGCACGAAGATCCTCTCCCTACCGAAACACGCCCTCAGCCTCGCCGCAATTGCTAAGCTAGATCGATGAACAACACAAGAGACACGAGGTTTATACTAGTTCGGGCCACCGTTGTGGTGTAATACCCTAATCCAGTGTGTGGTGTGGTAGATTGCCTCTTGGGCTGATGATGAACAGTACAGAGGAAGAACAGCCTCACGACCAGAGGTGTTCTTGTGCTTGGTGGTGTGTTGATGGGTTGGGTTCGGATCAGATACCCGCTACTGTGATGGCTATCTCTATTTATAGAGGCCCTGGTCCTCTTCCCAAATATTGAGCGGGAAGGGATCCAATAACGACCATTTTGAAAGGGGACAACTAGTACAAGCTGTCCTGACTAAAGGTGGTCTTTGACTGCCAAAGTGCTGGTGATGACGCCGTCTTGGGCTCCACGGTGACCTCCGTCCCGCTATTCTGCTGGTCTTGGTATCGTTGCACCGATATGGAAACCTTTGCTTGATGCCTTGGTACTCCGCGCATGCGCTTGTCCCCTTTGCACCAAAGAGGAAATGAGGACACTGCGCAGGCTGGCGACCGCCTGGCGCCTGCCTGGTGCCCACCTGGTCTTGATCGTCATGGCATCCGTCATGAGCACCTCGCAAGGTACCCCTTGCCTTGATCTGTCCGCCTCCTCGCGAGCCTGCCTAGTGAGGCCGCCCCTGAGGTGGCCTTGTGCCATTTGCTCGCGAGGCTTGGCCCCTCACGAGGGTCTTGAGTGCTTGGTTGATGAAGACGGGTCGTACTGGGCCATTGGTTGAGTCACGTAGTAGGCTGCATGTAGGCAAGTCTAGGGACCCCCGTTCCCAGAACAGCGACAGCAGCCCTCGGGCCCAAGGCGCGCTCGGACTTGGCTTAGCAGTGAAGCCAAAGGGCAAGTGCGGAGCGCCGCGGGCCCTCACAGCCGGCGGCCTTGGTCAACGCGTGGCCCACTGATTGGACGTGGGCGTCTTCGTTTCCCCACACTGCCTCGTCAACTGCCCAATTTGTCGAGTCCCTGCTGCATGCAAAAAGGGTCGTCATTACCTGTGATCATGGAGGCCGACGGTTGGCCTCCCTTGGGTTATAAATATGGAAGGGCGAGAGCCCCCGTTTGCCCATCTCTTCTGTCTCCGCCTGCTCGCTTCTCCTTCCTCGCTCCTTCTGCTTGCTGCGCCCCTCATGGCACCCGTGAAGAGGTTCTCGGCCGTGGAGAAGGGAAGGTTCGCCAGGAAGGGCCTGGCTCTCCTCTGCCCAAGCGCAGACGCGGTCGTCCTCGCAAGCATCCCGTGACCCCTGCCATGGCTTCCCGTGGACGCGGGGGTGCCCCATCACGCGGTGGTGGCCGCCCAAGTCAAGGCAGCCTATTGGAGGAGGAAGGCATGTCGTGGCTGCGCGGCCTCCCCGACTGCCTCCATTCGGTAGAGGTGCTGCCGGAGTTCATTGTGTGGTCGGACAACCCGGCCGGCAACTGGCTCCAGCTTCCTTGCTTCTTCGTCGGTGAACTGCCGGCCGCGGGCCCCGACGGGCTCTGGTTGCACGCGGATGGCTGCTGTAGCAGGGCCTCCTGGGTCGCGGTGGAGATCTCCGTCACCGGCAATGTAGCCCAGACCCGGGGCTGGCAGACGTTTGCCCGCGCGCGTGGCCTAGGCAAGCGGTGCACCCTCCACTTCAAGTACGACGGTGACGTGACCCTCTATGTGAGGGTGTTCGGAGAAGATGGTCGCCATGTTGGGTGCTGCCCTGAAGACGATGATGGCGACGAGGTGCTCGGCCTTGGCGACGGCCGTGACGAGGGCGAAGGCCAAGCCTGTCACACCCTAGCTAGTCATGCATTAGAGTGTGGCATCATGTTTACTCTTTCATCAGAAACTTGAAATGGGGATCTGTGAAACCCTCAGAATCATTTTGAAAATGATCCAAATAAAAATTTCTCCAAAAGGGTCCAAGAAAATGCTCATGTGGCTCTCTGAAAATATTGGACAGAGATAAAAATCAAACCAATATTTTTAAGAGCTCATAGGTATTTATTTTGGGCTTTTGGAATTAATGCATAAATATTTGCATTGGAAATATATTAATTATATATATTAATATATGTCCAAATATTATGCCATTTATAAAGGAGCTCTGGAATAATATATCTAGCTCCTGCAAAAATTGGCATAAGTTAAATAAATGATTTAATATTTTTTTTAAATCAAAACAAATGTCAGAAATTTGAAAACAGAAAAATAAACAAAGGGAGAAACTTACCTGGGCTCCTCCCTGTGCGGCCCAGCCAGCTGGCCAGCCCAGCCAGCTGGCCAGCCCAGCCAGCAGGCGGCCCAGCCCGCCTCCCTCCTCTGTCGTCTTCGTCCTCGACAGAGGGAGGGGAGTGTGGCCGGCGCACGCGCGCGCCACCGCGCCACGCCACCTCTCTCCCTGCTTGCCTGCCCTCCCCTCCTCGCTCGATGCCCCGGACGACGCCACGCCTCCCCCCTGCTCTCTCTCACTCGCCCTCGGCTCTTCCCTCCTCTCCCTCGCTCTCTCTCTCACACGGCCGAACACCACCGTCGCCGCCGTTCGCCATAGCAGCCGTCTCCGGCCACCCCTCGCTCCCCCGACTAGCTCAGAAGCTCCGCCACAACCCCCTCTTCCTCCCCACCGCTCCACGGGCCTCCGGAAGCCCTGCATCGCCGCCACGTCGCCGTTCCCCTCTTCGGGCTCCGACCATCATCGCCGTCGAATTCGCCGTCTCCAGCGCGTCTCCGAGCCCGCTTCGACGCCCACTGCAACCGCGGTGAGCCCCGAGTCGTTTCCCCCTTCTCCCCTGGTCTCTTTCGACCTCTAGGCCTTAGCCCCACCTTGGCCGAGAGCTCCACGCCGCCGGCGATGTCGCCGTCGTGGCCACGGTCACCGTAGCGCCCAACCGAGCACACTATCGTGCTCCACGCCTCACTAGGAGCACGCAGCACGCACCAACGCCTCCCCAAACACCCTGCAACGCCGACTCCGACCGCACCCGAACTCCGGCCGCCGCTCACGAGCTCGCCGTCGACGGTACCGGCCACCCCAGGCTCGGCCACCACCACCGTTCGACGCGCGGGAGCAAGGGCTCTCCAACGAGCCCAAGCACAGCCTCGCCCGTGCCCTGTAGCGCGATCCCGCATCACGCCGCCGTCTCGGACCTCGCCGGCGTCATGTCGCCGGTGGGGTTTGACTTGTCCGACCTGGGGTTTGACCCCCCCAGGGTCACTGACGCGTGGGCCCCGTCGGCCAGGTGGACATCATTAGCGCTAACCACTGTTAGTTAACCCCCTGACACTGACCAGTGGGCCCCAGCGCCACTAACCCCTAATTTATATTAAACTAACCCTGTTTAACCCTCCTGTCACTGACGTGTGGGCCCCACACGTCAGGTTTGACCTCAGCCAGCCGCAGTTGACCACTGACGTCATGCTGACGTCATGCTGGCGCACTAATTATAATTTCTGGATTTAATTTAAATCAGGAAATTCCAGAATATTATTTAAACTTCAAAAATTCATAACTTTTATTCTGTAACTCCAAATTGGACAAATTATATATGAAAAATGATCAGAAAAATCCAATCTATCCATCTGTACTATTTTCATGCATGATCAAACAAGTTAAATTGATGTTTTAAGCAGAACAAGGAAAAGCACTTTAAAAGGCCATATTTGAATTTTAAATTTGAATCCTTGATTCAAATTTGTTCAAACCCTTCTGGTTTTAGTTGCATTAGCCCAACACACTCATATTGCCATGTTTCATGCATGCATCATATTGTTGCACATTGTTTGGTGATGGTTGTGTATCGGTGTCCTTTGCGACAGGTTCTGCCTCCGAGGAGTACCGTGATTACCCTAACGAAGAACCGTATCAGTGCATCGAACCATCAGGCAAGCAACCAACCATTTGATCATATCGATACAATCCCATGTTCTCGCTCCTGCTCTCTTTTACTGCATTAAGACAACGCGTTTCAAACTGCTGTGTGCTACGGTAGTTGAACCCATTTCCTCTGCATGACCTGTCATTGCCACAGTAACTAGATGAAACCCACTAGCATGTGTAGGAGTTGATTGAGCCATATGTATGTGTTGTTCCTACCTTGCTATGCCTGCTATGCTTAGAGTCGTGTCAGGTCTGGTTCATCTGGGTGATGGGCTAGAGTGAAATGATTATGTCGGTAATGAGAGTGGTGTGGTGAACACGATTTGGTAAAGGTATCGATGAGAGGCCATGTAGGAGTACATGGTGGGTTGTTTCATTGAAGCCGACCTTAAGCACTGAGATCTGTATGTGTGATTTAAGATACAGCTACTACCATGCATTGGGCCCTGAAATATGACCCCGCTCGACTTCTTATTCACCCTAGCTCTCTGTCCAGGAGTTGCAAGTAGTTTCTGGTGTTTGTAGCCTACTGGAGGCCGTGGACAGCGCTGACCGTAGGGGTGGGCTGTGATGCGGTAGGTACGTGGCACGGTGTACCGAATACCCGTTAGGTATCTCGGGAACCCTGTTCACATCGTTCGGGGCCGTATGGGAAACCTCGGCCGGACTCCCTGCGGATGGAACCTGAATAGGCGATAAACCTGGACTAGAGGCTTAAGTGTTTAGGTAGGTCGTGGTCTACACCCACGTCGGCTTTCGCTTGAAGTCTGCCGAGCACATGTCGTGTGCAGACGCTAAGTGGTGGAAACATGTATGAAGAAGTACACCCCTGCAGGGTTATCATAATCTATTCGAATAGCCGCGTCCGCGGTAAAGGACTACTTGGTTGCCTATACAGTTCATAGACAAGTAAATGGAAACTGCTAAAAGCCTCAAGATAAGTGTGAGTGCCGAGGATGGCTCTTCCGTAGGAAGACGGAGGTGGATCCTCGGTAGTGTATTGAAGTGGTGAGTAGTGGACTCGTGTGCGCAAAACCATTTCAAGTTGGAGTATCGTAGGATAGTCTAGCCAAGAGTCAAAGCTGGCTTGCTGCAATAACTCCACCAACCCTTCTTGATAATATGCATGTATGTAGGATCTGATGTAAGTCTTGCTGAGTACCTTTGTACTCATGTTGCTATAATTACATTTTACAGAAGACGCTGCAACCCCTTCTGATGGGTTCTATGTAGACGTTGACATCAACGAGTAGGCTAAAGACCCAGGTGGTGACCCTGAGCTTGTGAAGGACCTTGTAGTATAGCTAGGCTTTCCAAGCCTCTTTTATTTTACTAGTTGTCTGTACTCAGACAAGTTACTTCCGCTGCTGGTTTGTATGACTGTATGACTTGTATGTTGGGTCGTGAGACCCGTACCTTTGTGTATGTTATGTATGGCTCCCTGAGCCTTAAATAAAGTACTTGTGTCGTAGAGTCATGTTGTGATGCTTCGTTGTATTTGCACATATCGAGCATATTGTGTGTATGATTGAAATGCTTGGTATGTGTGGGATCTGACTATCTAGTTGTTTATCTTTAGTAGCCTCTCTTACCGGGAAATGTCTCCTAGTGTTACCGCTGAGCCATGGTAGCTTGCTACTGCTCTGGAACACTTAGGCTGGCCGGCATGTGTCCTTCTTCGTTCCTGTGTCTGTCCCTTCGGGGAAATGTCACGCTTTGAGTACCGGAGTCCTGTTAGCCCGCTACAGCCCGGTTTACCGGAGTCCTGCTAGCCCAGTGCTACAGCCCGGACCCACTTGCTGATGACCGACACGTTCGAAGCTGGG
The DNA here is from genome assembly GCF_018294505.1 of Triticum aestivum. Taxonomy (NCBI): domain Eukaryota; kingdom Viridiplantae; phylum Streptophyta; class Magnoliopsida; order Poales; family Poaceae; genus Triticum; species Triticum aestivum. The sequence goes on from NC_057798.1 coordinate 284,450,160, forward strand.
TCATGGATGCCTGTCCCTGTAAGTCTGTGCCACTTTGGGTTTACGACTAGTCATGTCAGCCCGGGCTCTTTATCATATGGATGCTAGCGACACTATCATATACGTGAGCCAAAAGGCGCAAACGGTCCCGGGCAAAGGTAAGGCGACACCCGTGGGGATACCGTGCGTGAGGCCGCAAAGTGATATGAGGTGTTACCAGCTAGATCGATGTGACATCGAGTCGGGGTCCTGACAGCGTTGGCATCAGAGCCGGACTGCCTGTAGGTTCTCCAAGCCAAACTGGTCGATGTTGAGTCTAGAAATTCTTTAGTTATATGTAGGGGAATTGTTTGTGGGTTGGAACGTAAGGCTCTTTTACTCCTTTATCTTATGACATTCTGATCTGAGTCAGTCCATTCTTCCACCGGGGGTTAAGGAATTAGGATCTATTCTCTCTATCAGGATCACGTGTTACTAATCAGTAGTACCTTATAAGTTTGATGGATACAAGCCTAGTTCAGTTCTACTACCACATTATGTTGTTAGAATGGATTCAGAACTTTGATATGATGATGTTGAGTGTGTACGAAATCCTTTGTCAAATGTCTCAAAATCCTTCTTGAGCATTTACAGCTGTTATGCTGCCGAAATTTTGCTAGAAATTCTAATGCCTTTGCATTATGATTGTGCTTTCAGATGGCCACTCGCGACCTCAATCAAGTGGTTCGCCTGACTCGATGCCTAGATGTACCCGGCCATACTGCCAAGTTGGTCAGGGTAATGACTGAGGCTGGATACCGCTGGTATCCCGAGTACACGGTCGAAGAGCAATTCCGAGACTTTAATCAAAGCCAGTATCTCTGCACTGTCAGGATATTTCCATCTTATCCTGGATCCACCGAGCCTCTTCACTGCTCCTATGGACTCGGGGTTACTATTGAGATGGCTGTGCAGGACGCCGCCTACTCTATGATGACCATTATGCGAGTCAGATCTGGTTATTTCGGGACTCTGATTTCCGGTATATGCCAGGATCACTTCCGGGAGCACAAGGGTATCTCCAGGCTATCTATGCTGACCCCACTCAGGAGGATTCACGGACTCGCACCACTGCTGAGATGCTCGAGGATAAGGACCGTGAAAATCGGGCCTTGAGGTTAGAGCTCTTCAATACCCGTGCTGACCACTGGGCCACTTTGACTCGGTTCGCACCGGCGGTGCAAGCTGGATATTCAGATATGCGCGATCTCTATCCTGTGAGATCTGCTCTGCCAGACGTGATGGTTTGGCGTGATGTAGGAGGCATCACCCCACCTCGCGGTCCCCGCAGGCCACCGTCTGTTGGTCCAAGGCCTCATCCTAGCCCCTATGGTCCACAAGCTCCGCGAGATCGTCTGTTTCCGGATGATCATGTTGAGCTTCCAGGCTATGGAGGTGACTTCTACGAGGACTACTACGGATCGGTCTGAGTTAGTGGTAGTATCACTAGTTCGCACTAGCTGTGTCGTCTATCGTCCCGCGTGACTCGTGGGATATGACCTAGTTTGTACTCTTTCCGGAGGTGTAGAAAAATAATGTATAGGAGCTTGGAATGCCTCCGATGAGATGTAATCCTCTTTTCACCGTAATAGTACTTTGTTTGGTCTTGTACTAAACCCTGTATGGTGTGTATGACGATGGAATAAAGAAGCAGTTTCTGTATCTACCATGTCATACGGATGATCATCTTGCATTTCGAGTTATTCCTTACATTTTTATCCTATGTCGGAATCTTATCATCCTGACTAAATCATTGTCTTGTTTACCTAGGATGGTCAACACGCGCGCTAACCCTGCTTCTCAAGAGCAGGCCGAAGGCAGTGAAGGCAGGAATGAAAATCTGCCTCATCCTCCTTCACTAGCCGAGGTTATGATGGAAGCTGAGAGAAACAAGCGGGAGACCAACCGTTTGTTGGAGCGTATTGAACAGAACACAGCACACCATCAGAGGACTAACGTGGTGTCACTCAGTGATTTTATCAAATTACATCCACCCACGTTCCACCACTCCGTCGAGCCTCTCGACGCTGATGACTGGCTTCGCAGTATTGCTCACAAACTGCGTTCCGCGCTGGTAGCGGAGGCTGACAAGGTCACCTTTGCTGCATATCATCTTGAAGGCCCCGCCAGTCTATGGTGGGAGAATTATGGAGCTATGCGCCCAGCGGGCCATGTCACTACTTGGGCTGAATTCAGCGAGGCTTTCCGTGAACATCACATTCCGGAGGGTCTCATGGACCGTAAACGTGAAGAATTTTGCAGTTTCACCCAAGGCCGACTTTCTGTGGATGTTTACAGCAGGGAGTTTGGTAATCTCGCACGATATGCAACTGAGGAAGTGTCTACTGATGCCAAGAAGCAAGCAAGGTTCCGTAAGGGCCTTAGTCCTGAGCTTCGCCGCGACCTCCGTCTGCATGAGTGCACATCTTTTCAGAAACTTGTCAACAAAGCCATCAGTGCTGAAACTGGTCAGACTGACTATGACGCAACACGCAAGCATGGCCGTGACATGGGTTCCTCATCCGGTGCTGGTCCTCAGAAGCGCCGCGTGTGGGTACCCAACACCGCCCTGCCACCCAGGTTCACACCGAGGCCATCTTTCCAGGCGCCTCGCCCTGTTCAACAGTCTGCACCGGCCAAGCCCTATGGGGGTCCAACTAACAATGCTCCTCCACGTACCAGTTCCGTGACTTGTTTCAAGTGTGGGGAATCTGGTCACTATATGCGTGAGTGTCCCCAGACCAACCCCAATCAATCTGCTAAAGCTGTTGGCCGTGGCAAGCCGACAGGAAAAATATTCCACGCCAAGCCGGTCACCGCTTCACGTGGCCATGTCAACTGTATCTCTGCCGAAGAAGCTCAAGAGGATCCCAACGTCGTTCTCGGTACGCTTCTTGTTAATTGCCACCCGGCATCTGTTCTTTTCGATACAGGAGCCTCTCATTCTTTTATATCTGAAAACTATGCTCGTTTGCATAACGTCGCATTCTGTGACATGCCAACCTCTATGGTAATTTCAACTCCGGGATCCAGATGGCAAACCTCTAGGGTAAGCCATGGAAATGAAATCCAAGTCGACAGACTTGTTTTCCTCGCGTCTTTGATAGCCCTTAAATCTTCAGATATTAATATCATTCTGGGTATGGACTGGATGTCAGCTCATCAAGCCAAAATTGATTGCTTCTCTAGGACTGTTCAACTCACCCATCCTTCGGGGAAGATAGTCAATGTCTTGACCCGAATAGCCAAGCGACAATTATATTCTCTTAACGCCAGCCCTTTGCCAGACCTTGAGGACGTTCCGGTAGTCCGTGACTTCCCGGATGTCTTTCCAGAGGAATTGCCAGGTGTTCCACCTGACAGGGATGTTGAGTTCGTAATAGACCTCATTCCAGGAACCGTTCCGATTGCTAGAAGACCTTATAAGATGGCACCCCTAGAACTAGCCGAGCTTAAGAAACAACTCGATGAGTCCTTGAAAAAGGGTTTCATCCGACCTAGCTCATCTCCGTGGGCTTGCCCCGTCCTATTCGTCAAGAAGAAGGATGGTACGGACCGGATGGTTGTAGATTACCGACCTGTCAATTTGGTCACAATCAAGAACAAATATCCGCTTCCCAGGATCAACGACCTGTACGATCAGCTCGCTGGATCCTCAGTCTTCTCCAAGATGGATTTGAGGTTGGGCTACCATCAAATCAAAATCAGAAACGGGGACATTCCTAAAACGGCCTTTGTTACTCGTTATGGCCAATACGAGTACACCGTCATGTCCTTCGGTTTAACCAACGCTCCAGCCACCTTTTCTCGGTTAATGAACTCAATCTTCATGGAGTATTTGGATAAATTCGTCGTAGTTTACCTCGATGATATACTCATCTACTCCAAGAACGAGGAAGAACATGCCGAACATCTAAGGCTAGTGTTGAAGAAACTTCGAGAGCATCGCCTTTATGCCAAATTTTCTAAATGTGAATTCTGGTTGCCAGAAGTGACCTATCTGGGTCATGTAATATCTGGTAAAGGTATTGCTGTTAACCCTGAGCGAGTTCAAGCCGTCCTTAATTGGACTCCACCTGAATCGGTCAAGCAAGTTCGGAGTTTTCTGGGCTTAGCGAGCTATTGTCGTCGCTTTGTCGAGAACTTCTCCAAAGTTGCTAAACCTCTAACCGAACTCCTCAAGAAAGATAAGAAGTTCGAGTGGACTCCACAATGTGAGCACAGCTTTCAGGAACTGAAAAGACGCCTGACTTCTGCTCCCGTACTGGTACCGCCAGACTTCTCCAAGGACTTTGTTATCTACTGCGACGCCTCGCGACAAGGACTAGGTTGCATTCTCATGCAAGATCGACACGTAATTGCCTACGCTTCACGGCAATTGCACCCACATGAGGAGAATTATCCTACTCATGATCTAGAGCTTGCAGCCGTAGTCTATGCACTTAAGACCTGGCGACATTACCTCCTCGGTAATCGTTGCGAAATATTCACTGATCACCAAAGTCTGAAGTACATCTTCACCCAACCGGATTTGAATCTCAGGCAAAGACGTTGGGTCGAGTTGATCACAGATTTCGACTTAGGAATAACCTACACCCCAGGGAAAGCCAACGTCATGGCTGATGCGCTAAGTCGTAAATCTTATTGTAACAACCTGATGTTACAACAAAGTCAACCGCTTCTCCATGAGGAATTTCGGAAGCTTAACCTTCACATTGTTCCTCAAGGTTTTCTTTCCACCTTGGTAGCAAAACCTACTCTTACGGATCAAATCATCGCTGCCCAAAAGCGAGATAAGGGAATATCTAAAATCAAAGAGAACATTGCTAGCGGAGGTGCTAGTTGTTTCTCCACAAATGATCATGGTGTTGTGTACTTTGAGAACCGTCTAGTGGTTCCCAAGAACCAGCATCTACGGCAGTTGATCCTTAAGGAGGCTCATGAATCTCCTCTCACCATTCATCCCGGTAGTACTAAGATGTATCAGGACCTACGCCAGAGGTTCTGGTGGACTAGGATGAAGAGAGAAATTGCTCAGTATATTGCTAATTGCGACGTCTGTCGTCGTGTAAAAGCAGAGCATCAACGGCCTGCTGGCACCCTTCAACCCTTAGCTATTCCTGAATGGAAATGGGATAAAATTGGTATGGATTTCATTACCGGTTTTCCCAGGACCAAGAGAGGGAATAATGCTATTTTCGTCGTGGTCGATCGTCTTTCCAAAGTAGCCCATTTCCTACCTGTTCGTGAGAGTATAACCGCTAGTCAGCTGGCAGACTTATACATCTCCCGAATAGTGTCCCTCCATGGTGTTCCTTTGGAAATTAACTCGGATCGAGGAAGTCTTTTCACCTCTCGATTTTGGGAAAGTTTCCAAAATGCTATGGGAACCCGTCTCTCCTTTAGCACCGCCTTCCACCCTCAGTCGAGTGGTCAAGTGGAACGCGTCAACCAGATTCTAGAAGACATGCTTCGAGCCTCTGTTATCTCATTCGGAATGGATTGGGAGAAGTGCCTTCCATTTGCCGAATTCGCTTATAACAACAGCTATCAATCTAGCTTGGGTAAAGCCCCTTTTGAAGTTCTCTATGGACGACGGTGTCGAACACCCCTTAACTGGTCAGAGACCGGGGAAAGACAATTCTTTGGCCCGGATATGATTCAGGAAGCAGAAGAACAAGTTCGCATCGTTCGTGAAAAGTTGAAAACAGCCCAATCTCGTCAAAAGAGTCAATATGACCGAAAACATAAGGCTATGACTTTCGAGGTTGACGAGAAGGCTTATCTTCGGGTCACCCCTCTGAAGGGAACCCATCGTTTCGGTATCAAAGGCAAATTGGCTCCTCGTTACATTGGACCTTTTCGCATTCTCGCCAAACGAGGAGAAGTTGCCTACCAGTTGGAACTACCTCCGCATCTCTCCAGAGTCCACGATGTCTTCCACGTTTCTCAACTCAGGCGTTGCTTCTCGGATCCTATCCGTGAAGTGGACCACGAAACGCTTGATCTCCAAGATAATCTTACATATCGAGAGTACCCCATTCGTATCCTCGATCAGGCCGAGCGTACCACTCGACGTCAGAACATCAAGTTCCTCAAAGTTCAATGGTCGCATCATTCTGAGGATGAAGCAACTTGGGAAAGGGAGGATCGTCTTCGACTTGAGTATCCCGCCTTCTTCCCGGAGGAACCCAAATCTCGGGACGAGATTCTTTTGAGTGGGGGTGAGTTGTCACACCCTAGCTAGTCATGCATTAGAGTGTTGCATCATGTTTACTCTTTCATCAGAAACTTGAAATGGGGATCTGTGAAACCCTCAGAATCATTTTGAAAATGACCCAAATAAAAATTTCTCCAAAAGGGTCCAAGAAAATGCTCATGTTGCTCTCTGAAAATATTGGACAGAGATAAAAATCAAACCAATATTTTTAAGAGCTCATAGGTATTTATTTTGGGCATTTGGAATTAATGCATAAATATTTGCATTGGAAATATATTATTATATATATTAATATATGTCCAAATATTATGCCAATTATAAAGGAGCTCTGGAATAATATATCTAGCCCCTGCAAAAATTGGCATAAGTTAAATAAATGATTTAATATATTATTTAAATCAAAACAAATGTCAGAAATTAGAAAACAGAAAAAATAAAAAGGGAGAAGCTTACCTGGGCTCCTCCCTGTGCAGCCCAGCCAGCTGGCCGGCCCAGCCAGCAGGCGGCCCAGCCCGCCTCCCTCCTCTGTCGTCTTCGTCCTCGACAGAGGGAGGGGAGTGTGGCCGGCGCGCGCGCGCGCCACCGCGCCACGCCACCTCTCTCCCTGCTTGCCTGCCCTCCCCTCCTCGCTCGATGCCCCGGACGACGCCACGCCTCCCCCCTGCTCTCTCTCACTCTCCCTCGGCTCTTCCCTCCTCTCCCTCGCTCTCTCTCTCACACGGCCGAACACCACCGTCGCCGCCGTTCGCCATAGCAGCCGTCTCCGGCCACCCCTCGCTCCCCCGACTAGCTCAGAAGCTCCGCCACAACCCCCTCTTCCTCCCCACCGCTCCACGGGCCTCCGGAAGCCCTGCATCGCCGCCACGTCGCCGTTCCCCTCTTCGGGCTCCGACCATCATCGCCGTCGAATTCGCCGTCTCCAGCGCGTCTCCGAGCCCGCTTCGACGCCCACTGCAACCGCGGTGAGCCCCCGAGTCGTTTCCCCCTTCTCCCCTGGTCTCTTTCGACCTCTAGGCCTTAGCCCCACCTTGGCCGAGAGCTCCACGCCGCCGGCGATGTCGCCGTCGTGGCCACGGTCACCGTAGCGCCCAACCGAGCACACTATCGTGCTCCACGCCTCACTAGGAGCACGCAGCACGCACCAACGCCTCCCCAAACACCCTGCAACGCCGACTCCGACCGCACCCGAACTCCGGCGCCGCTCACGAGCTCGCCGTCGACGGTACCGGCCACCCCAGGCTCGGCCACCACCACCGTTCGACGCGCGGGAGCAAGAGCTCTCCAACGAGCCCAAGCACAGCCTCGCCCGTGCCCTGTAGCGCGATCCCGCATCGCGCCGCCGTCTCGGGCCTCGCCGGCGTCATGTCGCCGGTGGGGTTTGACTTGTCCGACCTGGGGTTTGACCCCCCCAGGGTCACTGACGCGTGGGCCCCGTCGGCCAGGTGGACATCATTAGCGCTAACCACTGTTAGTTAACCCCCTGACACTGACCAGTGGGCCCCAGCGCCACTAACCCCTAATTAGGATTAAACTAACCCTGTTTAACCCCCCTGTCACTGACGTGTGGGCCCCACACGTCAGGTTTGACCTCAGCCAGCCGCAGTTGACCACTGACGTCATGCTGACGTCATGCTGGCGCAATAATTATAATTTCTGGATTTAATTTAAATCAGGAAATTCCAGAATATTATTTAAACTTCAAAAATTCATAACTTTTATTCTGTAACTCCAAATTGGACAAATTATATATGAAAAATGATCAGAAAAATCCAATCTATCCATCTGTACTATTTTCATGCATGATCAAACAAGTTAAATTGATGTTTTAAGCAGAACAAGGAAAAGCACTTTAAAAGGCCATATTTGAATTTGAAATTTGAATCCTTGATTCAAATTTGTTCAAACCCTTCTGGTTTTAGTTGCATTAGCCCAACACACTCATATTGCCATGTTTCATGCATGCATCATATTGTTGCACATTGTTTGGTGATGGTTGTGTATCGGTGTCCTTTGCGACAGGTTCTGCCTCCGAGGAGTACCGTGATTACCCTAACGAAGAACCGTATCAGTGCATCGAACCATCAGGCAAGCAACCAACCATTTGATCATATCGATACAATCCCATGTTCTCGCTCCTGCTCTCTTTTACTGCATTAAGACAACGCGTTTCAAACTGCTGTGTGCTACGGTAGTTGAACCCATTTCCTCTGCATGACCTGTCATTGCCACAGTAACTAGATGAAACCCACTAGCATGTGTAGGAGTTGATTGAGCCATATGTATGTGTTGTTCCTACCTTGCTATGCCTGCTATGCTTAGAGTCGTGTCAGGTCTGGTTCATCTGGGTGATGGGCTAGAGTGAAATGATTATGTCGGTAATGAGAGTGGTGTGGTGAACACGATTTGGTAAAGGTATCGATGAGAGGCCATGTAGGAGTACATGGTGGGTTGTTTCATTGAAGCCGACCTTAAGCACTGAGATCTGTATGTGTGATTTAAGATACAGCTACTACCATGCATTGGGCCCTGAAATATGACCCCGCTCGACTTCTTATTCACCCTAGCTCTCTGTCCAGGAGTTGCAAGTAGTTTCTGGTGTTTGTAGCCTACTGGAGGCCGTGGACAGCGCTGACCGTAGGGGTGGGCTGTGATGCGGTAGGTACGTGGCACGGGTGTACCGAATACCCGTTAGGTATCTCGGGAACCCTGTTCACATCGTTCGGGGCCGTATGGGAAACCTCGGCCGGACTCCCTGCGGATGGAACCTGAATAGGCGATAAACCTGGACTAGAGGCTTAAGTGTTTAGGTAGGTCGTGGTCTACACCCACGTCGGCTTTCGCTTGAAGTCTGCCGAGCACATGTCGTGTGCAGACGCTAAGTGGTGGAAACATGTATGAAGAAGTACACCCCTGCAGGGTTATCATAATCTATTCGAATAGCCGCGTCCGCGGTAAAGGACTACTTGGTTGCCTATACAGTTCATAGACAAGTAAATGGAAACTGCTAAAAGCCTCAAGATAAGTGTGAGTGCCGAGGATGGCTCTTCCGTAGGAAGACGGAGGTGGATCCTCGGTAGTGTATTGAAGTGGTGAGTAGTGGACTCGTGTGCGCAAAACCATTTCAAGTTGGAGTATCGTAGGATAGTCTAGCCAAGAGTCAAAGCTGGCTTGCTGCAATAACTCCACCAACCCTTCTTGATAATATGCATGTATGTAGGATCTGATGTAAGTCTTGCTGAGTACCTTTGTACTCATGTTGCTATAATCTACATTTTACAGAAGACGCTGCAACCCCTTCTGATGGGTTCTATGTAGACGTTGACATCAACGAGTAGGCTAAAGACCCAGGTGGTGACCCTGAGCTTGTGAAGGACCTGTAGTATAGCTAGGCTTTCCCAAGCCTCTTTTATTTTACTAGTTGTCTGTACTCAGACAAGTTACTTCCGCTGCTGGTTTGTATGACTGTATGACTTGTATGTTGGGTCGTGAGACCCGTACCTTTGTGTATGTTATGTATGGCTCCCTGAGCCTTAAATAAAGTACTTGTGTCGTAGAGTCATGTTGTGATGCTTCGTTGTATTTGCACATATCGAGCATATTGTGTGTATGATTGAAATGCTTGGTATGTGTGGGATCTGACTATCTAGTTGTTTATCTTTAGTAGCCTCTCTTACCGGGAAATGTCTCCTAGTGTTACCGCTGAGCCATGGTAGCTTGCTACTGCTCTGGAACACTTAGGCTGGCCGGCATGTGTCCTTCTTCGTTCCTGTGTCTGTCCCTTCGGGGAAATGTCACGCTTTGAGTACTGGAGTCCTGTTAGCCCGCTACAGCCCGGTTTACCGGAGTCCTGCTAGCCCAGTGCTACAGCCCGGACCCACTTGCTGATGACCGACACGTTCGAAGCTGGGTCATGGATGCCTGTCCCTGTAAGTCTGTGCCACTTTGGGTTTACGACTAGTCATGTCAGCCCGGGCTCTTTATCATATGGATGCTAGCGACACTATCATATACGTGAGCCAAAAGGCGCAAACGGTCCCGGGCAAAGGTAAGGCGACACCCGTGGGGATACCGTGCGTGAGGCCGCAAAGCGATATGAGGTGTTACCGGCTAGATCGATGTGACATCGAGTCGGGGTCCTGACAAAGCCGCTCCCGGCGGCGACTGCAGCTCATCGAGCTTCAGCGGCTCCTCCTCTGGAGACAGCTCCTCCAGCGGTGGCCGCGATCAGCCACCACGCCGCCGCGCTCTCTTCGAGGGCGGTAGCGTGTCGTCCCATCGCCATGCTCCAGTGAAGCGCGTGGCGGAGTCTGATTGAGCTCAGGAAGACGGCGCAGATCCTTCCCCGCGAGCCATTGCAAGGCACGCGCCGCTTTTATTTTGTTTTTCTCCTTTTCTTGCACCGAGAGAGAGGTATGGGGCCCCGTGGGGGCGTGCAACAGACTATGATCCCCTAATTATCATACCGCATTTATTGTTCCCGTGTTGTTCTATGGTGTCGTTGTTATGTGTTTACGCGTAGGAACAATTTAGCTCGGGACATTTGCAGTAGTTTCCGCCTTGCGAGGTGCCTGCCTGAGGCCTCACCGGGTGCCTTAAGAGCTGCAAAAAAGCAGTTGGGGGAATCATTTCCGAACCTTGGTCATGAGGGTTGCCGGCCATGGCCCGGTGCTTTGTGTCGCGATGCCCGAGGGGCATGGACTGGGAGGGGTGCTTCCGCTACTAACTCGAACGAGAGAGCCTCACAAAAATTAAGAGAGGAAGGGCTCACAAGGGCGCTCGTGCAGCCCCCTCGCGAGGTTTGCGAGAGAGGGAACGAGTCAGAAAAAACCCGAAAATAGAGAATAGGGGCAGAAGACGGCAAATAACACTAGAAGCAACTTCCATAAAGGTTCAAACCAGGGAGAACAAACCAACTGCGGATAGCAAATGAAAAGCCGCGTCCGGCACCTAGTCTAGTCTTCGATGTCTTCTCACCAGCACGAAGCTAAGTGCTGCCACTAGGCGTGGGCGGGAGCCCCGGAGGCCCGAGGGCGGCTCTCTGGAGACTCCGAGGCATGTACAGCCCCAACTCGTTATTACGTGAGAGTGTCACGGGCGGCGAGCTTCACAGGCACTGGGCCTTCTTCACAGGCACCAGGCCTTTCTTCGGGTGGCAAGCTTAACAGGCACCGGGCCTTCTTCACAGGCACTAGGCCTTTATTCAGGTGTAAAACTTCCGGAGATGCTGGATGTTCCAGGCGTTTGGGATGGGTACCGCCTCCCGAGTCTCTAGGCGCACGGCGCCAGGCCTGGAAACATGAACAACCTTGAACGGGCCCTCCCACATGGGCGAGAGCTTATACAGCCCTTCCCTAGAGAGAACCCGTCTGAGTACGAGGTCACCTACCTCGAGAGTCCTGGTGCGGATGTTGCGGCAGTCATACCGCTATAGCGCCTGCTGGTATCTTGCTGCTCGAAGTGTGGCTTCACGACGGTGCTCCTCCCCCAGCATGAGGTCCATCCTCTGCATGGTGTCCTGTTGCGCCTCATCAAATGCTAGGACCCGCACGGAGCGACGTTTGACCTCATGAGGGAGGACCGCCTCTGCTCCGTAGACAAGGGAGAACGGGGTCTCGCCAGTCGGCTTGGTGGCGGTAGTGTGGATGGACCACAACACGGACTGGAGCTCATCGTACCAGCCCCTGCCGCAGGCCTCCAGCTTCTTCTTGAACGTCCTGGTCTTGAGGCCCCTCAGGACCTCCATGTTAGCGCATTCGGCCTGGCCGTTACTCCAGGGGTGCGCCACCGAAGCGTAGCATATCTGCGTTCCAAGGTTAGCACAACACGTTTGAAGAGATTGCTAGTGAACTGCAAACCGTTGTCGTTGAAGATGCGATTACGGACCCCAAACCGGCTCACAAGGCCCTTGATGAACTTGACTATGGAACCGGCTAGGATGGTGCGGACGGCTTCCACCTCTGCCCATTTGGTGAACTTGTCTATGGCAACGTAGAGGTAGCGGTAGCCCCCAGGAGCTTGAGGAAATGGGCCGAAGATATCCAGCCCCCAGACCGCGAACGGCCACGAGAGCGGGATGGTCTACAGGCCCTGAGCTGGCTGATGGATCTACTTGGCATGGAATTGGCAGGCTTCACATGACTTCACCAGCTCGATCGCATCATTGAGTGCCGTAGGCCAATAGAACCCGCTGCGAATCGCCTTGCCAACGAGGGTCCGTGATGATGAGTGGTGTCCGCAATCTCCGCTATGTATGTCAGCGAGCAATTCCTTCCCCTGTTCCCTGGAGATGCAACGTAAGGAAACATCATTTGGCCGCTTTCGGTATAGCTCACCGTCTTGGATGCAGTAGGCCGTGGCCTGCCGGGCCACGTGTTTTGCATCCTCCTCTTTCTCAAGTAGCTTCCCTTGCATCAGTTAGTCCTTGAATTCCATGGTCCAGCATCCCTCCTGAGGCTCCAGCGCCAAGAGTAAGCGTGCTCCTGAGGTCAGGCTACAGGCCGGGGCTCCTATGGCAGGTGGCTGAGGGAGTTCTTCCCGAGGCTGTGTTGTGCTCGAAAGTGACGGTGCCACCGACGGCTTGAAGAGCTGCTCCATGAAAACGCCAGGCTCCTGAGGCAGCCGCCTGGACGCCCTTTTGGCGATATCATCAGCCTCTTGGTTGGTGCCGCGGGGCACATGCTGCAACTCCAGTCCCCAAAACTGCTTCTCCATCTTGCGTACTTCCACAAGATACGCCTCCATGTGCTCGTCCCTTGGCTCATACACCTTGTTGGAAAAGTTGACGAGGAGCTATGAATCGCCCTTGATGACGAGGCGCTTCACTCCCAGTGCTGCTGTAGCTTTAAGGCCTGCTATGAGGCCCTCAAATTAAGCTATGTTGTTGGAGACCTTCTCGCCCTACTGGAAACAGAGCTGTACGGCGTAATAGAGCTTGTCCTGAGTGGGGGATATAAGCACTACACCAGCCCCCGCGTCGTACCGCGAGAATGCTCCATCGAAGTACATGACCCAGCCATCAGGTGCTTTACTTCATGGGGAGAGAGACCGATCTTCGCCCGTCTTAAGCCCTGGCGCCTCTGTCCATTCTGCCACAAAATCTACAAGTGCGGCTCCCTTGACGACCCTGGTTGTGCTGAACTCCAACTGAAATGCTTGCAACTCTATGTCCCATTCGGCGACCCTTCTAGCGGAGTTGGGGCTCCTGAGTACCCTTTCCACTGGGTAGGCCAAGACAGCCATAATGGGGTCACATTGAAAATAGTGCCGCAGCTTACGTGAGGCCACCAAGAGCGCGAGTAAGAGTTTCTGAGGCATGGGTTATTGTGTGCTTGCGCCCCACAACATCATGCTGATGAAGTACACCGGATGCTCGACGAGGGTAGGTGTGCTGACGAGGCTGGTGTCTTCCGGAGGTTGAGACGCTTCCTGAGGTGATGAAGCCCCCAGCTCCTGGTTGCCTGGTGCAACCTCTTCAGCCCTGGGGGCGTCTTCCTGCTGAGGCTTGTCTCCAGCTGCCGAGGTCGTGGTCCTCGCGAGGCCTTCTTGGTCTTGTGCCGCTACGGCTGAAGTCGTTGCTGGGCGCGATGCGGCCTTGGCCTGGTGTTCCTCCCGAACCGCCACCAGGGCTGCACTAGTGGAGTAGGGAGTGGTGGCGAGGTAGAGTAGCAAGGACTCGAGAGGGTGCGGTGCCACTAAGGGAGTCCCGGATTAGGGGGTGTCCGGATGACCGGACTATAACCTTTGGCCGGACTCCTGGAGTTTGAAGATACAAGATTGAAGGCTTCATCACATGTCCGGATGGGACTTCCCTTGGCGTGGAAGGCAAGCTTGGCGATACGGATATGTAGATCTCCTCCCATTGTAACCGACTCTGTGTAACCCTAGCCCTCTCCAGTGTCTATATAAACCGGAGGGTTTTAGTCCATAGGACGAATAACAATCATACCATAGGCTAGCTTCTAGGGTTTAGCCTCTCTGATCTCGTGGTAAATCTACTCTTGTACTACCCATATCATCAATATTAATCAAGCAAGAGTAGGGTTTTACCTCCATCGAGAGGGCCTGAATCTGGGTAAAAACATCGTGTACCTTGTCTCCTGTTACCATCCGCCTAGACGCACAGTTCGAGACACCCTACCCAAGATCCGCCGGTTTTGACACCGACATTGGTGCTTTCATTGAGAGTTCCGTTGTGCCATCGCCATCCGGAAGGATGCCTCATCCCGTCTTTAAAGACGGCACTGTTGCTAAAGGAGCTTTGGCTATCGGCCAAACTCTCCGGCTAGGCGGATTCCTTATGACCGCCTGTTCGGCCTCCGCACTGACGACGACTTCTCGGGTCATCGAAAGCAATCTTCACGTCAACTCGGAACTCGCCGAGTAGCTAGATCCGATGGAGTTCTCTTCCTTAAACAAGCTCTTGGATCGTATCACCGCCCTGGGAGTCGCTACAGACCATGATCAGATTGGGCTTAAACCCGATCTAAGAGAGATTAACTCTCCCCAGGTCACCCACCACGTTGCAGTGGTGGAGGAACAATGTGGAAAGCCTTCATCTATCTTAAAGACTAGTTATGTCCGGATTCCCGATCCCTCCAAGCCGGATACCCACGGAGGGCAGGACGTCATTCAAGCCCCGAACCTAATGTCAGGCAGCGGGCTAGATTCATTGGACGATATCCAAGAACACAAGCTTCCGAGTCCGGAAACTCCTTGGCCCTTGAGCCTCAGATGGGGTGAGGTTTCGGATTTAATTCCACCCGCCCACCCAAATATAAGGGATTTATCCCAAATTCGGCAAGAGCCCGCAGAAACAGTACACAATTACTGGGCCAGATTCCTCCTGGTTATGAACAGAATAGAGGACTGCCGCGAGGAGGATGCAATTTCATCCTTCTGCAATAATTGCACGGACACGGGGATCCTCAACGCCATAAGTCATCGTGAAATTACATGCTTCGCCGACTAGGCATCCATAGTACGAAAGTACTGTGCGATGGAAAGCGCATGGAAAACCAAAATAAAATTTTGGGACAATCCGGCCCTGAATACAACCCCAGTCCGAAATAAAACGGTGCATCATCACCAGGCACCTGGGTCAAACACCAAAAAGCAAAAACCCTTTACAGGGCATGGAACCGTACTGGAGGGATGGCTCAATGGACCCTGTAAAATTCATAGTACAGAGGGCGCCACACCAACTCATAGCCTTAGAGCATGTTGGATACTCCGGTAGGTGGCCAGAAGTGGCGAAGAGCTTCTAACTCCAGAATTCACAGAGCACCACCCCAGGGATACCAGTACGGTATTAACAGTCTTCGAGACCTTCACATCAAACAATATGCGGAAACGAACACTCTAACACAATGGAAGGCTTGGCCAACGAAGTAACATCCTCAGCCCACGAGATAATGGCAGTCATTGCCCCGTGGACAAAACCATTCCAAGCCTACCTGACCAGGCAGGAACTTCCAGAGGACCAAAACGAGGCACGCTGCATAGTGCGGCGATCTAAACCCTACAAAGTCCATGAGGGAGAGCTTTATAAGAAAAGCACCACCGGAGTCCTTCAAAGGTGTATCTCCGAAGAGGAAGGGCGAAATCTCCTAGCTGAAATTCATGCCGGACTCGGCGGGCACCACGCCACAGCCCGGGCCCTTGTAAGCAAGGCCTTCCGTACAGGACTTTATTGGCTGACGGCCCGGGCAGATGCTCAGGATTTAGTCCAATGATGCGTCGGTTGCCAACTCTTTGCTAACCAAAGCCACATGCCACCAACCGCCCTCCAAACTATACCCATCACCTGGCCCTTTGCGGTCTGGGGGCTTGACATGGTTGGACCCCTTAAAGGGGGACCCCACAAGCAAAAATACTTACTGGTCATGGTGGACAAATTCACGAAATGGATAGAGGCCAAGCCTGTTAAGACGTCTGAATCCGGACCGGTGATAGACTTCATATCAGGGGTCGTACACCGTTATGGCGCCCCCCACAGCATCATCACTGATAACGGCACGAACTTTACGGCTGACAAGGTCAAACTCTGGTGCAAAACCATGGGCATCAAACTCGACTACGCTTCAGTCTATCACCCAGAAACTAACGATCAAGTCGAGCGAGCAAATGGTCTAATCATGAGCGGCATCAAACCCAGGTTAGTGCGATCCCTCAAGGAATCTAATACGCACTGGGTAGAGGAGCTCGATTCCGTACTCTGTGGGCTGCGGACCACGCCGAATCGCACTACCGTATTCACACCATTCTTTATGGTATACGGCGCCGAGGTTGTTCTGCCCTGCCACATAATTCATGACTCACCTCGCGTGTGCATGTACAAAGAAAGAGAGGCCAAACTCGATCGGCAGGGCAGTTTGGACGCCTTGGAGGAGGAGCGCGACATGGCAAAAGCCCGTTCCGCATTCTATCAATAGTAGGCTCGAAGATATCAAAGCAGAGAAGTACGGGCCAAAACATACAATGTTGGCGAATTAGTTCTACGCCTGCCTGACAAGAAAAAGGACAAACTCAAACCCAAATGGGAAGGTCCCTTCATAATTGACCAAGTCCTGACTGGTGGAGCGTACCGTCTGCGAGATGCGTCAGATAACCGACTCGAGCCGAACACATGGAACACAGCCCGTCTACGAATATTCTACGCCTAGCGCCGGACTCTGTGTTCGTCTCCTTCCTCTGTCTATTTTTTACATATTAGCTGTCTTATATTTCTCTCCTTCTCCCTCCTTCTCTCTTGTAGCCTTTGAGGGCTCGTTTGCGTCTTGTTCACAAACAATTGGAGCGCCATTCGCGCTCATTATACCTAGGGGCTTCTTTAACAGAAGCTTGTTTATACGGGCCTCATGCCCAACACATGTGTCACACTTCCGCATGTACCTTTTATTCACCATTATATGCATCGATATGACTTAAGTTTTGGCCAAGCTGGGTTGCCTGGCTCCTGTGCTGACCCCTACATTCCTCATTTTTCGGCTAGGCGATAAAGGGAGCACCTCTGTGATTGTTACTGTCGGGTCAGCCGGATGTGTACCTCAGACTGGGTGAAGCCGAAAGCTAGCGTTCTTAAGGGAATATTCAGTCGGTGAACTAAAATATGATTTCTCACTCGTTTATTTATCTGCCCCCAGATGTTTTTCTGCTTTTTTCGCAGTCTGGACATGCACTTTAGGGCATGCCTCCCAGGGAAAGGAACCCCTAACAGAACTATTCTCCCTGGAAGATGTTTCTTACTAACCATGTAATATAACATAACTAGTTGGGCACTTGTCTGTTCAAGCACTAATGACCCATACGCCTGGTCTCCATGCATGCCCTGGTTCTTACATAACCGAGACGGTATTCAGACACACTCCGGACTATCGGGTCCCGAGGTTGAAGCGAAAAGGTACGCCATCACAAACGATCTATAATCCGGCTAGAAGGCATTTTACATGTCATCTTAAAATACATAGTCAACTTGACTGGGTATATTCCTCTTCAATACCATCCAACAGGCTGTCTAGCTTACAATCCTGTTGAGAATATTTCGCGGCCAGCTCTACCTGGTCGTACACTAAGCTCACAGGGATCTCCTTCCCATCGGTCCCTACCGGTCCGACTCGGCCATGTGGTTTGGGTCAACCTTCGTGTACCGTGTCTTCAGCATGGCCCAGGCCTCCCTGACGCCTTGACGGCAGGTTGATATCTTCCATAATCGGAAGCGCCGCCGCGCTCCCTTCAGCTTCTCCGCAAGCTCTACAAGGCCTTCGGGCATGGAGACGGATGGTCACAAAGCCTGGGCGACGCCTTGTATCACCTATCGAACTTGTTCGTGCAATTGTAAGAGCTCGGGAAGAAGGTCACCCATAGATCCGGGCATTTCCTCCGCAGGCCTACCTGTCAGCATACCTACAGACATAACATTGTCAATCGACTTCCTCGCCGAACTCTCTTTCTGAAGTTCGTTCAAGCACTTACTAAAAATGCCGCGTCGAAGCCGTCGATTCTCCTTCACAGAGTCCGACAGCTGAGCACGAACATCCTTTAGTTCCTCGCCCAGCTGGGTGTTCGCATCTTGGAGCTTGTTTTTCTCTTGCCTCACCCTTGTAAGTATGCTCTCACTGGCCTTTAACCGGCGCAAGAGTTGTTGTTGGTCCGGATTCACTCCGGCGCCATCTGCAATGTTATTGTTAGATTTTTACACATGCCGCACTTCGCAACATACTTATCTTTCGAAGCATATAAGTACCAGATGGGGTCTCCTTTGCCTCCCCTGCCGCGGCTAGTGCGGCCTCAAGTTGGGCTTTGCACTCTTCTAGCTCCTGGGACAATTGGATATTCTTTTATGTAAGATCCTGCATAACAAAAGCTCCTTAAATCAGTTATTCTAACTGTTTCAAGTCTCGGGGCTACTGACATATATAACCATCAAATTTTCTCACTCGCATGTATTTTACATACTGCTCTGTGGCTCTGGCTAGACCATTTTGAGCGGCACGGAGATACGCATCTCCCGTATTGAAGGCATCTAACGCCTCTTGGGAGAAACAAGCATCACGAATAATTGTTCGGTGATGCCTGTGGTTCATGGCACTCTCCACCTCTGAATTGGTGGCAGACAGCCCGTCCGCATCCTCTGTCGGAGGAGCGTCCGGTGCGCACCTCGTACTCGCCTCCGCTTTCGGACCCGACCTTGTAGCCTGGCTGGTGGAGGCACGATTAGCGACCTCACCGGATATAGTCCAGCGAGCACTCTTTTTCCTGAAGAAAGCATGAGCGTTAGTACGCCTCGAGGGAATAAAACTTGGGAATAAAAAGGCACGCCATACTGTTGCTCCGGCGTCTCAATTTGGACCGCACTTCTTTTCAGCCTGCAGGGGCTTGATGCCCCTTGTTGGCTGGCCACCGCAGGCTCGGCCTTCTGCCTCAAGGACTTCCCCTGCGAAAACGTCATTGGTATATGGTGACCCAAAATAAGAACGGATGGATTATTTTAAAAATGCTGGGACTTTGGTCTCGGTTACTTGAGAGGCTGGGAGTAGTCCGGGATAATCGGCCGTAATGGCCACCAAGGCATTATCCTTGCTCAATGATGAAACACCCCATCGACCAGCTCCACGCCTAAGTCTGGGTCCTCTTGGGAGTCCGGATCGAAGTACCATTCTGGGTCCTCGGGTTGTGGAGGAGGGTTGTTTATCTCCTTTATAGCCTAGCGTAGCTCCTGCGTTGAAATTGCTAGGCTAAATACTTAACTATGGGAATATGAAATGGATGGACAAGTGAAAGTATTCGCTTACCCAGCTTGGAGGATTCTACATAGAAAATCCACCCCGTGGGTTGACCCGGAGGAATTCCTCCTCTTCTCCCTTGTACAAAGCGGACAAGATCTTTATTAGAGCGGCAGACGAATCCGGCCCCTTACGGCTGCACCGGGTGGCGTCGTCCTCCCCGTTGAAATCCCACATGGGGTGGCCTCTATCCTGAAGCGGCTGCACCCTCCGTGTAATGCATGTGGCCATGACCTCAACAATTGTCAGTCCAGAATGAGCCAACAACCTTATCCGGCTCATCAGGTAAAGGACGTCCCTGTCATTTTCCTTCCGAGGGCTCCGTGGACGCCAGCTTAGGCGCTTCTTCAAAGGAGCATTATCGAACTCAGGGAGGCCAATTCGTACAGGGTCCGGCAGGGGGACGTCTTCTATATAAAACCATTCTGAAGGCCAGTCTTCGGACGCCTTCTTTGGGGTTCCGGATAGATATCCGGCCCCGGCGATGCACCATAGTTCGGCTCTGCCCACTTGATATATCGACCCCTCCTGAGAATGGGGCACGAGGCAGAACAACTTCTTCCACAGCGCAAAATGAGCCTTGATACCCAAAAATAGCTCGCAAAGGGCTACGAAGCCCGCAATATGCAATATGGAGGCAGGCGTAAGGTTGTGCAACTTGAGGCCGTAAAACTCCAGGAGCCCCCAGAGAAACGGATGAATTGGAAATCCAAGCCCTCTTATCAAATAAGGGAAAAGGCAGACCCGCTCTCCTGAGGGATTGGGAACACTCTCCGCTTGCTCTCCACCATTATAGGTGGCGAGCCCGGCTCGAACCGGGACCATGGAGGCCGGGGGGAGTAATCCCTTGGCTTGGAGCGCCACTAGCTCGCTGTGTGAGACGGAGCATCTCTCCCAATCTCCAGGCTGAGGACTGGGGGGCGAGAGGAGGAGCTGCATCGACCGGCCATGATGGAATGGATCTCTGTCGAATGCTCTCCGATGAAAGCTCGCGAAGGAAAGATGGTATGATTCAGATCTAAATCCCCGTCTCTTTTATAGGAATCTCATTTGCACAGCTAGGGTGGTAAATGAAAAAACAACCTGGCTTTTCACATTCATTTGACACGTGGAAGATGGACATTATTGGGCATAGAAGCCAAGGAGCAAAACATTCACCAGAAGCTGGACACCATTCCACAGGTACATGGAGTTTGGAGAAGAACCTGCCTTGCAATGCCGAAGACAAATCTGCGCGCCGGAGTCATTGTCATTCAAGCCTGGTTCGGGGGCTACTGAGGGAGTCCCGGATTAGGGGGTGTCCGGATGACCGGACTATAACTTTTGGCCGAACTCCTGGACTATGAAGATACAAGATTTAAGACTTCGTCCCATGTCCGGATGGGACTTTCCTTGGCGTGGAAGGCAAGCTTGGCGATACGGATATGTAGATCTCCTCCCATTGTAACCGACTCTGTGTAACCCTAGCCCCCTCCAGTGTCTATATAAACCGGAGGGTTTTAGTCCATAGGACGAACAACAATCATACCATAGGATAGCTTCTACGGTTTAACCTATGTAATCTCGTGGTAGATCTACTCTTGTACTACCCATATCATCAATATTAATCAAGCAGGAGTAAGGTTTTACCTCCATTGAGAGGGCCCGAAACTGGGTAAAAACATCGTGTCCCTTGTCTCCTGTTACCATCCGCCTAGACGCATAGTTCGGGACCCCCTACCCGTGATCCGCCGGTTTTGACACCGACAGCCACCATCACCAAAGGGCTGGTCAGATATTTCTTGAGGTCTCGAAATGCTTGGTCGGCCTCCTGTGTCCACTCAAATGGGCCCTTCTTCTTCATCAACTTGAAGAACAGCAGGGCACTCTTCCCCAACTTGGAGATGAAGCGTCCTAATGCAGTCACGCGGCCGGCGAGCTTCTGCATTTCCCTGAGGGTTTGTGGTGGACTCATGTCTTCGACTGCCTTGACCTTCTCTGGGTTGGCCTCGATCCCTCTGTGGGACAGGAGGAAGCCCAGCAGCTTGCCTGAAAGGATGCCGAACACGCACTTCTCCGGGTTGAGTTGCAGGTCCACCTGGCGGAGGCTCCCGAAGGTCTCCTCCAGATCCTGGATCAAGCTCCTTGCCTCCCGAGATTTCACCACAATATCATCGACGTAGGCCTCGGCGTTTCTCCCGAGCTGCCGGCCCAAGGTGATATGCATCAGCCGCCGGATGGTTGTGCCTGTGTTGCGCAACCCGAATGGCATGCAAGTGTAGCAATACACCCCACATGGGGTCAGGAAGGCTGTCTTCTCCACGTCTTCCACCGCCATCTTGATTTGGTGATACCCCGAAAATGCATCCAGGAAACACGGCAGGTCGCACTCAGTGGTGGAGTCAACAATCTGATGATGCGGGGGAGCGGGAACGGATCTTGAGGGCAGGCCTTGTTGATGTTGGTGAAGTCGACGCACATGCGCTCCTTTCCTCCCTTCTTTGGCACGACAATGGGGTTTGCCAGCCATTCGGGGTAGCGGACCTCGCGAATGACACCTGCCTCCTCCAGCTTGCGGGTTTCTTGCAAGATGAAAGCTTGCTTCTCGGTGGACTGCCGCCTTGCCTTCTGCTTCATGGGGCGTACATTGGGGCACACATTCAGGTGATGCTCAATCACCTCCCTTGGGACCCCCGCTAGCTACTTGGGTTCCCATGTGAACACCTCCTTGTTCAAATGCAAGAACTTCACCAGCGCCTCCTCCTGGTCGGGGTCAAGGTTGGCACCTATGGAGAAGGTAGCTCGCGAGGACCCGTCTTCCTCAACTGGCACCTGCTTGGTTTCCACCTTGTCCTGAGTGAACAACTACTTCTTGGTCGGAGTAGACCCTTGACTTTGGAGGCGTCTGTGCCAACGGGCGCCACCGCTGCGGCAGTCTTGAGGGCGAGCTTGAGTGCCAGCAGAGCCTCCTTCGTATCTCTAGCTATGGTGAGGACGCCGCTGCTCCCGTGCATCTTCATGAGGTTGTTGGCCGGATGGGTCGCTGCCATGAATTGAGCCAAGGCGGGGTATCCGAGGATGGTGTTCTACGGGAGGCCGATGTGGGTGATGTCAAAGTTGATGAGCTCGGTGCGTCGTGGGTGCCGAAGGTCAGAGGAAGGCGGATCTGCCCCAGGGAGCTGGAGGAACCGCCCCCGACGCCCAAGAAGGGCTTGCTGGGTCGGAGCCGTTCTAGTGGTACATGGAGGATGCTGAAGGCCTCCACTGAGAGCACATTGAGGCCGGCGCTGCCGTCGATGAGGGTTTTGGTGATGGCCACCCTGCAGATGGTGGGCGTGTAGAGCATCGAGAGCGCGCCCGAGCAGGCGGTGTTGACGGGTTGATTGTCCGAGTTGAAGGTCAGGTCGGCCTTGGGTGCCGCCTAGCCCGGAGGAGCTCCTTGCCGCATGAGGGCGGCGCCGATCTGGCAAAAGAACAGCCTGGCGTGGTGGTCTGATGGTGGCGCCTGCGAGCCGCCCAGGAAAACTGCGATGACCGGGGGCGCCGGCGCAGTGTAGTGGGTGAGGAAGAGGTCGCGCAGTTCCTCCCAGGAGGCCATAGAAGATGTCAGAAGGTTGAGCAACCAAACGAGAGGGACACTGGTGAGGGCCATGGGAAACTAGTTAGCCATGACCTTGTTGTCGCCTCCGGCCTTGAGGACGGCCTACTTGTACGCCAGCAGGAAAGCCAGCGGGTCCGCCGCACCGTCATAGCGCGGCAGCATCTCTCGCTTGAACTTGTGGGGCCCCTGCACCTGCCGCAAGGCGGGGGCCAAGGCTCGGAGCCCCCTGGCCCCTGTGCTGGCGCCAGCCACCGGGGCCGGCGGCTCGATACCCACCATGAGGGTGAAGCGCGGTGTTGGTGGAGAGCGGGTCGATGGAAGAAAGAGCTCCGGCGCACCCCTACCTGGCGCACCAAATGTTAGATATCGGGTTCCAGCAAAACCCTTAAGGTTCGAACTCTGTGGTGCGCATGAAGATCTTCTCCCTACCGAAACACGCCCTCAGCCTCGTTGCGATTGCTAAGCTAGATCGATGAACAACACAAGAGACACGAGGTTTATACTGGTTCGGGCCACCATTGTGGTGTACTACCCTAATCTAGTGTGTGGTGTGGTGAATTGCCTCTTGTGCTGATGATGAACAGTACAGATGAAGAACAGCCTCGTGAGGAGAGGTGTTCTTGTGCATGGTGGTGTGTTGATGGGTTGGGTTCGTATTAGATACCCTCTACTGTGATGGCTATCTCTATTTATAGAGGCCCTGGTCCTCTTCCCAAATATTGAGCGGGAAGGGATCCAACAACGACCATTTTGAAAGGGGACAACTAGTACAAGCTATCCTAACTAAAGGTGGTCTTCGACTGCCAAAGGTGCTGGTGATGACGCCGTCTTGGGCTCCACGGCGACCTCCGTCCTGCCGTTCTGCTAGTCTTGGTCTCGTTGCACCAATATGGAAATCTTTGCCTGATGCCTCGGTACTCCACCCCTGCGCTTGCCCCCTTTGCACCAAATAGGAAACAAGGACACTGCGCAGGCTGGCGCCTGTCTGGGGCCCGCCTGGTCTTGATCATCATGGCATGCGTCATGAGCACCTCGTGAGGTACCCCTTGCCTTGATCTCTCCGCCTCCTCGCAAGCTTACTTGGTGAGGCCGCCCCTGAGGAGGAGTTGCGCCGTCCCTCCCGCGAGGCTTGGCCCCTCGCGAGGGTCTTGAGTGCTTGGCTGATGAAGGCGGGCTGTACTGGGCCATTGGTTGAGCCAGGCAGTAGGCCGCAGGAAGGCTAGTCTGGGGACCCCCGTTCCCAGAACGCCAACAGTCCTAGAAGCGCCGCTAGGTGCAAGGCCTGCTGCAGGAGCAACTATGGACGTTATGAACGTCTTGCAGAGCAAAGCTGATGACTACTCGATAGTTCAGTGTGCCATGCTTTACGACTTAGAATCGCGACTTCAAAGTCATTTTGAACGTCATGGAGCATATGAGATGTTCTAAGAGTTGAAGTTAATATTTCAAGCAAATACCCGAGTTGAGAGATATGAAGTCCTCAACAAGTTCTATAGCTGCAAAATGGAGGAGAATAGTTCTGTCAGTGAACACATACTCATAATGTCTGGGTACCATAACCACTTGACTCAGCTGGGAGTTAATCTTCCTGATAGTAGTGTCATTGACACAGTCCTTCAATCACTGCCATCAAGCTATAAAGGCTTCGTGATGAACTATAATATGCAAGGGATGACGAAAATGATTCCCGAGCTCTTCGCACTGCTAAAGGCTGCGGAGGTAGAAATCAAGAAGGAGCATCAACTGTTGATGATGAACAAGACCACTAGTTTCAAGAAAAAGGGCAAATGGAAGAAGGGGAACTTCAAGAAGAATAGCAAGCAAGTTGCTACACCCGGGAAGAAGCCCAAGTTTGGACCTAAGCCTGAAACTAAGTGCTTCAACTACAAAGGGACTGGTCACTGGAAGCGGAACTGCCCCAAGTATTTGGCGGAAAAGAAGGATGTCAAATCGAAAGGTATATTTCGTATACATGCTATTGATGTGTACCTTACTAATGCTCGTTGTAGCGCCTGGGTATTTGATACTGGTTCTTGCTCATATTTGCAACTCGAAATAGGGGCTATGGATTAAACGATGATTGGCTAAGGACGAGGTGACGATGTGCGTCGGAAATGGTTCCAAGGTCGATGTGATGGCCGTCCGCACGCTACCTCTACATCTACCTTCGGTATTAGTTTAAGACCTGAATAATTGTTATTTGGTGCCAGCGTTGAGAATGAACATTATATCTAGATCCTGTTTGATGCGAGACGGTAATTCATTTAATTCAGAGAATAATGGTTGTCCTATTTATATGAGTAATATCTTTTATGGTCATGCACCCTTGTTGAGTGGTCTATTTTTGTTGAATTTCGATCATGGTGATACACATGTTCATAATATTGAAGCCACAAGATGCCAAGTTGAAAATGATAGTGCAACTTATTTGTGGCACTGTCGTTTAGGTTATATTGGTGTAAAGCGCATGAAGAAACTCCATGACGATGGGCATTTGAAATCACTTGATTATGAATCACCTTGTGCTTGCGAACCATGCCTCATGGGAACGATGACTAAAACTCAGTTCTCCGGGACAATGGAATGAGCGACTAACTTATTGGAAATAATACATACTGACATATGGGGTCCAATGAGTGTTGAGGCTCGTGGTGGGTATCTGTCAGGACCCCGATCCTAAGTCACACCGATCTAGCATGTAACACATCATATCACTTTGCGGCCTCACGCACGGTATTCCCACGGGTGCCACCTTACCTGCCCGGGACCGTTTGCACCTTTTGGCTCACGTATATGATAGTGCCGCTAGCATCCATATGACAAAGAACCCGGGCTGACATGGCTAGTCGTGAACCCAAAGTGGCACTAACTTACAGGGACAGGCATACATGACCCAACAACGAACGTGTCGGTCATCAGTGAGTGAATCCAGGCTGTAGCACTGGGCTAGCAGGACTCCGGTGAACCGGGCTGTAGCGGCTAACAGGACTCCGGAATTCGTCGCGTGACATTTCCCCGAGGGGACAGACACAGGAACGAAGAAGGACACATGCCGGCCAGCCTAAGTGTTCCGGAGCAGTAGCAAGCTACCATGGCTCAATGGAAACACTAGGAGACATTTCTTGGTAAGAGAGGCTACTAAGGATAAACAACTAGATAGTCAGATCCCACACATACCAAGCATTTCAGTAATATACACACAATATGCTCGATATGTGCAAATACAACACGGCATCACAACATGACTCTACAACTCAAGTATTTCAATAAATAGGCTCCGAGGAGCGAGATATTACAAACATGGGTCTCATGACCCAACAATCAGAGCATACAAGTCAAAGCACATGCAGAAGCTTAACATGTCTGAGTACAGACAACTATAAATGAAAAAGGCTGAGAAGCCTGACTATCTACTAGATCCTGCCGAGGGCACAAGATCGTAGCTGAGGTAACAAGCTAAACGTCGAAGTCCAAGCAGAACTACGAGCGAGACTGAAGTCTCTCTGCAAAAACGTAAAATAGGTAAACGTGAGTACAAATGTACCCAGCAAGACTTACATCAGAACTAACTACATATGCATCATCATCAACAAAGGGGTGGTGGGGCTTAACTGCAGCAAGCCAGCTTTGACTCAGTGGCTATCCTAAACTACGACTGCAAGTAACTCTTTTGAGGTGGCGCACACAAGTCCACATATTCACCATATCAATACACCACTATGGATCCGCTCCCGTCTCCCTACGAGAACGCCATCCATAGCACTCACGCTTATCTTGCGTATTTTAGAGTATCCACTTTCACTTGTCTATGAACTGTACAGGCAACCCAGAAGTCCTTTACCGCGGACACGGCTATTCGAATAGATAATGTTAACCCTGCAGGGGTGTACTTCTTCACACACGCTCTCACCACTTACCATCGTTTACACGACATGTACTCGGCAACCTTCAAGCGGAAGCCCAGCGACTGTGTCGGCCACGACCTGACTAACCACACAAGTCTCTTGTCCAGGTTTATCGCCTATTCAGGTTCCATCCGCAAGGAAATCCGGCTGGGGTGTCGCTCACGGCCCCAAACGAGGTGAGTAGGGTTACCAAGCCCACCATCCGGGTGCCACTTGGTACACCGTGCCACTGTGCCTAGTCTGTCCCAAGCCCACCTGTACCGGGTGCCACTTGGTAGACTACTAACACTACCTACAAACACCAGAAACTAGTTGCAACTCCTAGACAGAGATCGAGTTGATTAATAAGTCGAGAGAGTCAATTAAGGATCCCAATGTGTGGTAGTAGTTGTTCATGGATCACAAACACATAACTCAGTTCCTGAGGATGGTTTCAATGAGACAACCCACCATGTATTCCTACATGGCCTCTCACCGCTACCTTTACCAAATCGTGTTCACACACTTAGCTCACACACAATAGGACATGTTCACACACCTCTAATTCATCCCCGATGAATCAGACCTGACTCAACTCTAAGCAGTAGCAGGCATGACAAACAACCATGAATGAGTAGGCACAACAGGGCTCAAACAACTCCTACTCATGCTAGTGGGTTTCATCTATTTACTGTGGCAATGCCAGGTCATGTAGAGGATAAAGGGGTTCAGCTACCGCAGCAAGTAACAGATGAATCGTTGTTGTCCTAATGCAGTAAAAGAGAGCAGGAGCGAGAGAGTAGGATTGTAACGGAATGAACAAGTGGGTTTTGCTTGCCTGGCACTTCTGAAGATAGTATAGCTCTTCATCGGTGTCATCAATCTCATCGTCGGTATCACGTTTATCGAGAGGGGACAAATACCGACACCACAGAATGAAACACAATCAATGCAATGCACAATATGATGCATGATCATGACATGTCAATATGCTGTGGTTTGAGCTAATGCAACTAGCAGCAAGTTAAATGGAGTTGGTTTGAACCCTAGGTTCAAATTCAAACTCCATATGTTATTATTCAAATGCCTTCTTTTGTTTTGCCCAATTAAGCAACTATAGGTTGGTCTAACATGCATGAAAATGGTACATATGGATAGATTGGATTTTTCTAATCATTTTTCATATATAAATTATTTCATTTGGAGTTACGGTTGAATTTCTATGATTTTTAGAAGTTTTGGACAATTCTAATTTTCTGAATAAAAATAAATCTAGAAAAGGCATTACTGCATCAGCACTACGTCACTGCGGCGTCAGCGGTCAACAGGCGTTGACCAGGTCAAACCTGACCAGTGGGTCCCGCGTGCCAGTGACACAACACTGGCTCGAGTCACAGACAAGTGGGCCTGGTTAACGGCCATGTCAGCGTAGTCAAAACTGACGCTTGGGCCCACAGCAATTTTATTAACCTTAAACTATTTTAGTTAGTTGGTTGGTTAGGCGGTGGGGCCCGGCTGTCATTGACTCCAGGGGGTTGTTAGTAGGGTGCTTAGGCCCTAATGACCGGTTACGTCGGCGGTTAGCCGCCGGCGACCATAGCCGATTTCGGTGGCCGTTCGAAGCGCGGCTAGGCTCTTTTGAAAGCCCGCAAGGAGGCGCGTCGCGTGGTGCAAGTGGCAGCTTCTGGGATGGCCGAAGTTGACGGTGGCGAGCACTTCCGCGGCGGCCGGAGTACGGGCACGCTCGGACACGACGTTTTGGTGCACGGGAGGACGAGCTGCGGGTTGCTAAGGAGTCCTCCAGACTCGCTGAGCACGGGGGTGGGCTCTAATGCACCGTGCATGCGCTCTAGCTACGGCGGCACCATGGCCGGCAGCGGCGAGCTCTCGGGCTCGATCAGAAAACGGGGCTAGGCGACGGGAATGAAGGGGGGGAGCGAGGGGGAAGCAACATGAGCTCACAGGGAGGCCGAAGAGCAGCTCTGTGGGCTCGGGGAGGCGCTCGGGGCGGCGAATTGACGGGCAGCGATCGTCGGGGCAGAGGACGATGATGAGCTTGATGGCGACGTTTCAGGCATCCTGCGAGCGCGTGCTTCGTCTTGGTGATCCACGGCGTCGAGGCGAGCCCGTTGGACAAAACAGAGGGGCGAGGGGAGCTCGGTGGACGCGGTGGCAGTGAACGGCGGCGACGGATTCCGCTTGGGGCGTGAGGGAGAGAGATCCGGGGGAGGGAATGAGCACGGGGAGAGAGCGAGAGGAGTAGGGGGGCTGCGTGGCGTCTCCGTGGCACGCTTGGGGGGGTCGAGGCTGCGCGGCTGAAGCAGGAGGTGGCAAGGCGTCGTCGTCGCTCTTGCCACGCACCTGTCTATCCTCCTGGCAGGAGGAAGACGATAGGGGGAGGGCTGCTGGGTTAGGCCAGCAGGTGGGCTGCCAGCTGGGCCGGCCAGGCGGCCTGCATAGTGAGGCCAGGTAAGTCTCTCTCTCTCCCTTTTATTACTGTTTTCTATTTCTTCTGCAACTATTGGGCTTTATTAAAAATACTAAAACATTTCCAAAAATCCTTCAAATAATTGTGGGCTCTGTTGGGTTTATTCCAAACATCCCGCACTTAAGTTCAGAATTAATTGAGCACTTAAAATAATATATATCATTTAAATGCCCAATTGCAAATACTGTATGATTTAATTCAGTGACCAAATATGTCATGGAAAAATGTGCAACACCACTGGTTATGGTTTCTAGCATTAACCAGAAATGATGAATATTTTTGAAAGCCATTTGGACTTACTGAATATATTTTAGGTGAACCTAGTGAATTCCTTTAATGCTAGGGTTTGGACAATCCCCATTTCAAGTTTATTTGAAAAAATTAAACATGATGCACACATAAAGGGCTAGCCTAGTGCATGCCAGGACTAGGGATGTGACAACTCACCCCCACTAAGCAAAAATCTCATCCCGAGATTCAAGCGTAGGGTAAGATGAAGGGGGAACGCAAACTAACACAATCTTCACGATCCAGGTTGCACTTCATAGGGGCGTTGATTCAGTCACCATCATTGTCTTGTCGTCTTGCTCTGAGAACTCCAGCCAACATGACAACGAGAGGAGAAGGAGACTCTAGAAGGATCAATCTTCTCGAAGATCGAACAACTTAGGATCAACTCGCGGAATGAGGCATAGCAACACCACTCGAGCTGAGACACAAAACACACATCTAGAGGAATGGAGTGGAACAAATGATGAGGGTTCACTAGGTAGACAACAATTCCATGCTTAAAAGGGTGGTGAACGGTTGTCAACGTAGCGAGGAGTTGAGTTGCCATGATGCCACAGCGGGACATCCTGGAGGAGGGTGATTCGTAGATTATTACCTTAAGTGGCAAAAAGAATTACCTTTGATTCAGAGATCATTGAAACTCTTTTATACCAACCTAAGGCAATTCTCGAGCGATAGTTTGGAGGGGTTCGGTAGAATGGCATACCCGGATTAGAATGGATGATGTTGGTTACCTTGTTGAAAACAACACAAGGGATGATTTTGCTTGCGCGTGCTCTCTAGAACTTGAGCATTTCCATATTCATCAAGGTTTTACCAACATCTGTGTCAAGGATCCTGGCAACACAACATACCACCATGATGAATAGTGATGGATGATGCAGATGCAAATGAAGATAACACCTTCTCAGATTTCACCTTAGCGAGGCCAAGGAAACAGAATCTGGATGACCGATCGAGAGACATTTAGCACTCTGCTTCTAATGTTCTCCTTGATGTGCTAGTGTATCCCATTCATATGGTTTGATATCTAGAACATCAAGTAAAGGTCGGACTTCGGGAACACAAAAATCCATAAGGGACGACTAGGGAGTAAATCCTACGAAATCCTTATGGGAAGGTGGCCAACTTCTTCAATCAAGATACTACAATAATAGGTCTTCCGGCTGGGTGTGTTGGCCACGACATCCACTTACCGGTTACGGAGAGGCCAATACTATAGTTCTTGGGAAACGTTCCAACTGTCATATCTATCTGAGATTCAGATCTGGTTGGTGTCAGAATATTCCAAACTCATCAACTCTAGAAAGAAAAGGATAGTTTGCAACACAAATCGACGGGATGACGTTGTGAGATTCTCGGGAAATGGACTATGGTAGTAAGCTCCAAAACATGAGCTGGTTCTGCTACAAACATGTGAACATGTTGTCCCAGACAAGCATGACCATGTAGTAGTCTTATAATAAAACACTACCTTGTTCAGGTGGGGAACCATCATTGAGGATATCGAAGTCCTTGTATAAGCCCGGGTTAGCTCTTATGAAGGAATTCCTTTTCCTGGAACAAATCAGTTAGTGGCTTGGTGTGCTAGGGAATTCATATGGAATGAAGATGATCAGTCTATCAGACCATAGAATACTTCGCACATGCATGACTGACTTGGGATGATTCCAGAGGAGCAAAAACAAACTTTCTCGAATTCACGGCGGCAACTTACATCAAATGCACGTGAATCAAAGGAAGTCACTTCTTTCATCCAACATATACTTCATGAACGGGGCATGAAGAAAATGCTTACACAAGTTTCCAACACTAGCTTAATGTTCAACAATATCATGGAGGAGATAAGGATGTTGTCGATGGGCTCAACAAAAATTCATCCAGATTTCCATATAAATGGAATTCCACAATTATGTGAACACGGTGATAGCATTGGTGAGACCAAAATATATAATGTAGTATGCTCGAGGAAAAACCACGAGTAAGACAACATTACGAACATCGTTGGTTCTGATTTGATTGGAGAATAGCCCACACTCAAGTCAAAGATTAGATAAGATGATAGGTCCATTAACTGATCACAGGGACCAATCGGTGAAGATATCATCTTTCTTCAACACACACGCACAAAAGGATATCCCTTAACATGAACTAAGTCAGACAAGCTTTTATCTTCCAACTCTCCAAGTTGTTATTTGGCTTAACCAACTAGCTCAGGGTATCCAACACGGAACCTTGGAGAAGGGGTGGTTTCAAGCAACCAACTTGCTCACAAACTTAACATAGCGTTCAGGTGACGACCTGGTGATACTACCGAGAAGATATTCAGAAAATCACGAACCACCGATATGTTACTAAACTCGAGAACAATCTTGCTTTTCAGGGCAAGACGGTATGATCAAACAAGCAAGGATTGGCACTATCCTAGCTCATTGATCGGAGAGTGCACTGGAAATAAGGACTAGGTAGCACGGTCAACCTTAGGATGATGACTCAAGAATGAATACGCTAAGAATGAAATTATTGTCCTTTAACTACCAAGCAACGGGGTTGCTAGCAGTATTGATTTCACACATCACGATTCACTTGTTGGCATTCCAGTTCAACAACACGGGGACCGAGGAATGAATAATGATGGCGAGAAGTATCACTGCACCAAGAATTCATAAGATGATGTGTAATTCCTATGACTTTCTTGACATAAAGAGGGTAATACTTCAGGGTAGAACAAAACAAAAACTAGATTAGTATTTGATCTGCGTAGTATGACTACTTTGACCCAAGCCTAGATATGGATGAGGTACTGGAGTTCATTTCTGCTAGTCATTCTGGGATAGAATGGCTTGACGGAACACAAGAATAAAAGGCGTCGATGAACGATTGCACGCATACTCTTGACTATCAATTGGTAGACGAGGGTCGGAAGACAAGTAAAGCGGGACAACTCAAAGGAACATACGGTTTTCTGAGTAGTGGATGCATAGGTTAGTATGTCGAAACAAGTTCAACAAGTTTCTTCTGGATAACCCATGCAGAAAAGTAGAACTGGCAGAGTCGCAATATAGGATGGAGAACTCATCGAGGGCACTCCTGTTGTGATCTTTTTATCCAACAAACTTCTGCCATAAAGTGGTTCATAGTATTTGGAAGAAGGAAATACCACAAACTTCGAGGACTATTGCAAAGGTTACTAATTTCCTAAAGGAACTCGCAAACACTAACAACATGAAGTAGGTAGAGTGAATCTCGGGTCAGAAGCCCAGGAATAGAAAAACTACCAGCTAAATGGCATCACGGGATGCTTTCGAGAATGATGGCCAGGATCATCACACTGGAACATAAAATATGGCTAGATTACTAGGTGATACTCTAGACATCTAGGGTCATAATAATAGCTCCAACATATATGTCGATGCAATAGAGTACCTCAACTCACCGTTTAGTGTGGTTAACCTGGCCAGAAAGGTCATCGAAAACAGAGGGAAAGGATTTTGCAATTGCATCAGATTATTTAGAAACCTGGGATGACTCGGACAGCATAACGGTTGTAAATGCTCAAAACGATTTGGGACATGCTACAAAAATGGTGGCATAACCACTCAGAAGCATAATATCAAGGTTTCGAGATCAACAGTTAACATGCGGAGGTAGTCGGAACCGAACTGAGGCTTAAGTCCAACAATCCTATAAGTCTACGGATTAGTAACACGTGATCCTGATAGACAGAAAAGAAAGCCTAGTTCCTTAACCCCGTAGGAAAGATAAGATGACTCAGATCAAAAGGCATAATGTATAAGGAGTAAAAAGAGCCTTACGTTCCATCCCACAATCAATTCCCTTATATAACTAAAGAATTTCTAGACTCAACTTCGACCAGTTTGGCTTGGTAAACCTACACGCAGTCAAGCTCTGATACCAAAGCTGTCAGGACCCCGATCCTAAGTCACACCGATCTAGCATGTAACACATCATATCACTTTGCGGCCTCACGCACGGTATTCCCACGAGTGCCACCTTACCTGGCCCGGGACTGTTTGCACCTTTTGGCTCACGTATATGATAGTGCCGCTAGCATCCATATGACAAAGAACCCGAGCTAACATGGCTAGTCGTGTACCCAAAGTGGCACTAACTTACAGGGACAGGCATACATGACCCAACAACGAACGTGTCGGTCATCAGCGAGTGAATACAGGCTGTAGCACTGGGCTAGCAGGACTCCGGTGAACCGGGCAGTAGCGGCTAACAGGACTCCGGAATTCATCGCATGACATTTCCCCAAGGGGACAGACACAGGAACGAAGAAGGACACATGCCGGCCAGCCTATGTGTTCCGGAGCAGTAGCAAGCTACCATGGCTCGGTGGAAACACTAGGAGACATTTCCCGGTAAGAGAGGCTACTAAGGATAAACAACTAGATAGTCAGATCCCACACATACCAAGCATTTCAATAACATACACACAATATGCTCGATATGTGCAAATACAACATGACATCACAACATGACTCTACAACTCAAGTATTTCAATCAATAGGCTCCGAAGAGCGAGATATTACAAACATGGGTCTCATGACCCAACAATCAGAACATACAAGTCAAAGCACATGCGGAAGCTTAACATGTCTGAGTACAGACAACTATAAATGAAAAAGGCTGAGAAGCCTAACTATCTACTAGATCCTGCCGAGGGCACAAGATCGTAGCTGAGGTAACAAGCTAAACGTCGAAGTCCAAGCGGAACTACTAGCGAGACTGAAGTCTCTCAGCAAAAACATAAAATAGGCAAACGTGAGTACAAATGTACCCAGCAAGACTTACATCAGAACAAACTACATATGCATCATTATCAACAAAGGGGGTGGTGGGGCTTAACTACAGCAAGCCAGCTTTGACTCAGTGGCTATCTTAAACTATGACTGCAAGTAACTCTTTTGAGGTGGCGCACACGAGTCCACATATTCACCATATCAATACACCACTATGGATCCGCTCCCGTCTCCCTACGAGAACGCCATCCATAGCACTCACGCTTATCTTGCGTATTTTAGAGTATTCACTTTCACTTGTCTATGAACTGTACAGGCAACCCAGAAGTCCTTTACCACGGACACGGCTATTCGAATAGATAATGTTAACCCTGCAGGGGTGTACTTCTTCACACACGGTCTCACCACTTACCGCCGTTTACCTCACATGTACTCGGCAACCTTCAAGCAGAAGCCCAGCGAGGGTGTCGGCCATGACCTGTCTAACCACACAAGTCTCTCGTCCAGGTTTATCGCCTATTCGGGTTCCATCCGCAAGGAGATCCGGTCGGGGTGTCGCTCACGGCCCCAAACGATGTGAGCAGGGTTCCCAAGCCCACCATCCGGGTGCCACTTGGTACACCGTGCCACTGTGCCTAGTCTGTCCCAAGCCCACCTGTACCGGGTGCCACTTGGTAGACTACTAACACTACCTACAAACACCAGAAACTAGTTGCAACTTCTGGACAGAGATCGAGTTGATTAATAAGTCGAGAGAGTCAATTAAGGATCCCAATGTGTGGTAGTAGCTATTCATGGATCACAAACACAGAACTCAGTTCCTGAGGACAATTTCATTGAGACAACCCACCATGTACTCCTACATGGCCCCTCACCGCTACCTTTACCAAATTGTGTTCACACACTTAGCTCACACACAATAGGACATATTCACACACCTCTGATTCATCCCTGATGAATTAGACCTGACTCAACTCTAAGCGGTAGCAGGCATGACAAACAAGCATGAATGAGTAGGCACAACAGGGCCCAAACAACTCCTACTCATGCTAGTGGGTTTCATCTATTTACTGTGGCAATGACAGGTCATGCAGAGGATAAAGGGGTTCAGCTACCGCGGCAAGTAACAGATGAATCGTTGTTGTCCTAATGCAGTAAAAGAGAACAGGAGTGAGAGAGTAGGATTGTATCGGAATGAACAAGGGGGTTTTGCTTGCCTGGCACTTCTGAAGATAGTATAGCTCTTCATCGGTGTCATCGATCTCATCGTCGGTATCACGTCTATTGAGAGGGGACAAATACCGGCACCACAGAAGGAAACACAATCAATGCAATACACAATATGATGCATGACCATGACATGCCAATATGCTGTGGTTTGAGCTAATGCAACTAGCAGCAAGTTAAATGGAGTTGGTTTGAACCCTAGGTTCAAATTCAAACTCCATATGTTATTATTCAAATGCCTTCTTTTGTTTTTCCCAATTAAGCAACTATAAGTTTGTATAACATGCATGAAAATGATACAGATGGATAGATTGGATTTTTCTGATCATTTTTCATATATAAATTATTTCATTTGGAGTTACAGTTGAATTTCTATGATTTTTAGAAGTTTTGGACAATTCTGGAATTTTCTGAATAAAAATAAATCCAGAAAAGGCATTACTGCGTCACCACTACGTCACTGCGTCGTCAGCGGTCAACAGGCGTCAACCAGGTCAAACCTAACAAGTGGGTCCGGTGTGTTAGTGACACAACACTGGCTGGAGTCACAAACAAGTGGGCCTGGTCAACGGCCATGTCAGCGTAGTCAAAACTGACGCTTGGGCCCACTGCAATTTGATTAACCTTAAACTATTTTAGTTAGCTGGTTAGTTAGGCGGTGGGGCCCGGCTGTCCTTGACTCCAGGGGGTTGTTAGTAGGGTGCTTAGGCCCTAATGGCCGGTTACGTCGGCGGTTAGCTGCCGGCAACCATAGCCGACGGCTGAGGTACCCCGGCCGGCCGATTCTGGCGGCCGTTCGAAGCGCGGCTAGGCTCTTTTGAAAGCCCGCACGGAGGCGCGTCGGGTGGTGCAAGTGGCAGCTTCTGGGATGGCCTGAGTTGACGGTGGCGAGCACTTCCGCAGCGGCCGGAGTACGGGCATGCTCGGACACAGTGTTTTGGTGCACAGGAGGACGAGCTGCGGGTTGCTAAGGAGTCCTGCAGACTCGCTGAGCACGGGGGTGGGCTCTAATGCGTCGTGCATGCGCTCTAGCTACGGTGGCGCCATGGACAGGGGCGGTGACCTCTCGGGCTCGATAAGAAAACGGGGCTAGGCGACGGGAACGGAGGGGGGGAGCAAGGGGGAACCAACAGGAGCTCACAGGGAGGCCGAACAGCAGCTCCGTGGGCTCGAGGAGGCCCTCGGGGCGGAGAATCGACGGGCGGCAATCGTCGGGGCAGAGGACGATGATGAGCTCGATGGCGATGTTTCAGGCATCCCGCGAGCGCGTGCTTCGTCTTGGTGATCCACAACATCGAGGCGAGCCCGTTGGACAAAACAGAGGGGCGAGGGGAGCTCGGTGGACGCGGTGGCAGTGAACGGCGGCGACGGACTCCGCTCGGTGCGTGAGGGAGAGAGATCCGGGGGAGGGAATGAGCACGGGGAGAGAGTGAGAGGAGTAGGGGGGCTGCATGGCGTCTCCATGGCACACCTGGGGGGTCAAGGTTGCGAGGCTGAAGCAGGAGGTGGCAAGGCGTCGTCGTCGCTCTTGCCACGCACCTGTCTGTCCTCCTGGCAGGAGGAAGACGACAGGGGGAGGGCTGCTGGGCTGGGCCAGCAGGTGGGCTGCCAGCTGGGCCGGCCAGGTGGCCTGCACAGTGAGGCCAGGTAAGTCTCTCTCTCCCTCCCTTTTATTACTGTTTTCTATTTCTTCTGCAACTGTTGGGCTTTATTAAAAATACTAAAACATTTCCAAAAATCCTTCAAATAATTGTGGGCTCTGTTGGGTTTATTCCAAACAACCCACACTTAAGTTTAGAATTAATTGAGCACTTAAAATAATATATATCATTTAAATTCCCAATTGCAAATAATGTATGATTTAATTCATTGACCAAATATGTCATGGAAAAATGTGCAACACCACTGGTTATGGTTTCTAGCATTAAGCAGAAATGATGAACCTTGTGAATTCATTTAATGCTAGGGTTTGGACAATCCCCATTTCAAGTTTATTTGAAAAAATTAAACATGATGCACACATAAAGGGCTAGCCTAGTGCATGCCAGGACTAGGGATGTGACAGTATCATTATTTTCTGACCTTCACAGATGATTTGAGGATATATGAGTTTATCTACTTAATGAAACATAAGTCTAAAACATTTGAGAAGTTAAAAGAATTTCAGAGGGAAGTGGAAAATCATCATAAAAACAAAATAAAGTTTCTATGATCTGATCATGGAGGAAAATATTTGAGTTACGAGTTTGGTCTTTATTTGAAACAATGTGGAATAGTTTCGCAACTCACGCCACCTGGAACACCACCCTGTAATGGTGTGTCTGAACGTCGTAACCGTACTTTATTGGATATGGTGCGATCTATGATGTCTCTTCCTGATTAACCGCTATCATTTTGGGGTTATGCTTTAGAGACGGCTGCATTCACATTAAATAGGGCACCGTCAAAATCCGTTGAGACGACACCATATGAACTGTGGTTTGGCAAGAAACCCAAGTTGTCGTTTCTTAAAGTTTGGGGCTGGGATGCTTATGTGAAAAAGCTTCAACTTGATAAGCATGAACCCAAATTGGAGAAGTGTGTCTTCATAGGATACCCAAAAGAATTCGTTGATAAGAATGGATCCTTTCTAGAGAAGGAGTTTCTCTCAAAAGAAGTGAGTGGGAGGAAAGTAGAACTTGATGAGGTAACTATACCTTCTCCCGAATTGGAAAGTAGTTCATCATAGAAATCAGTTCTAGTGATTCCTGCAACAATTAGTGAGGAAGCTAATGATGATGATCATGAAACTTTAGATCAAGTTACTACCGAACCTCGTAGGTCATCCAGAGTATGGTCCGCATCAGAGTGGTATGGAAATCATATTCTGGAAGTTATGTTACTAGACCATGATGAACCTACGTACTATGAGGAAGCGTTGATGAGCCCTGATTCCATGAAATGGCTTGAGGCCAGGAAATCTGAGATGGGATCCATGTATGAGAACAAAGTGTGGACTTCGGTGGACTTGCCCGATGATCGGCAAGCCATAGAAAATAAATGGATCTTCAAGAAGAAAACTGACACTGACGGTATTTTTACTGTCTAAAAAGCTCGACTTGTTGCAAAAGGTTTTCGACAAGTTCCAGGAGTTGACTACGATCAGACCTTCTCACTTGTAGTGATGCTTAAGTCTGTCCGAATCATGTTAGCAATTGCCGCATATTATGATTATGAAATTTGGCAAATGGATGTCAAAACTGCATTCCTTATTGGATTTCTTAAGGAAGAATTGTATATGATGCAACCATAAGGCTTTGTCGATCCAAAGGGTGCTAACAAAGTGTGCAAGCTCCAGCGATCCATTTATGGACTGGTGCAAGCCTCTCGGAGTTGGAATATATGCTTTGATAGTGTGATCAAAGCATATGGTTTTATACAGACTTTGGAGAAGCCTGTATTTAAAAGAAAGTGAGTGGGAGCTCTGTAGCATTTCTAATATTATATGTGGATAACCTATTGTTGATTGGAAATGATACATAATTTCTGGATAGCATAAAAGGATTGAATTTTTCAGTGAAAGATCTCGGTGAAGCTGCTTACATATTGGGCATCAAGATCTATAGAGATATATCAAGATGCTTAATTGGACTTTCACAAAGCACATACCTTGATAATGTCTTGAAGAAGTTCAAAATGGATCAGTCAAAGAAAGGGTTCTTGCCTATGTTACAAGGTGTGAAGTTGAGTGAGACTTAATGCCCGTCCACTATAGAAGATAGAGAGAAATGAAAGTCATTCCCTATGCCTCAGCCATAGGTTCTATCATGTATGCAATGTTGTGTACCATACCTTATGTGTGCCTTGCTATGATTATAGCAGGGAGGTACCAAAGTAATCCAGGTGTAGAGCACTGGACAGCGGTCAAGAACATCCTGAAATACCTGAAAAGGACTAAGGATATGTTTCTCTTTGACACTGATCCGGATGACTCTAAGTCACTATCTGGATATGTATTTATATTGAATGATGGAGCTGTCAGTTGGTGCAGTTCCAAGTAGAGCGTTGTAGCAGGATCTATGTGTGAAGCGGAGTACATAGCTGCTTCGGAAGCAGCAAATGAAGGAGTCTGGATGAAGGAGTTCATATCCGATCTAGGTGTTATACCTAGTGCATTGGGTCCAATGAAAATCTTTTGTGACAACACTAGTGCAATTACATCGGCAAAGGAATCCAGATTTCACACGAGAACCAAACACATCAAGAGATGCTTCAATTCCATTCATCATCAAGTTGCGGAGGGAGACATAGAGATTTGCAAGATACATACGGATCTGAATGTTGCAGACCCGTTGACTAAGCCTCTTCCATGAGCAAAACATAATCAGCACCAAGACTCCATGGGTGTAAGAATCATTACTTTGTAATCTAGATTATTGACTCAAGTGCAAGTGGGAGACTTAAGGAAATATGCCCTAGAGGCAATAATAAATTTGTTATTTATATTTCTTTATTTCATGATAAATGTCTATTATTCATGCTAGAATTGTATTAACCGGAAACTTAGTACATGTGTGAATACATTGACAATACACAGTGTCCCTAGTATGCCACTACTAGACTAGCTCGTTAATCAAAGATGGTTATGTTTCCTAACGATGGACATGTGTTGTCATTTGATGAACATGATCACATCATTAGGAGAATGATGTGGTGGACAAGACCCCTCCGTAGCCTAGCATTATGATCGCTACGGTTTTATTGCTACCGGTTTCTTCATGACTTATACATGTTCCTCTGACTATGAGATTATACAACTCATTAATACCGGAGGAACACCTTGTGTTCTATCAAACGTCACAATGTAACTGTGTGATTACAAAGATGCTCTACAGGTGTCTC
Source organism: Triticum aestivum (assembly GCF_018294505.1). Lineage (NCBI taxonomy): Eukaryota > Viridiplantae > Streptophyta > Magnoliopsida > Poales > Poaceae > Triticum > Triticum aestivum. The sequence continues at coordinate 284,490,798 of NC_057798.1, forward strand.
CGAAGGTGTTTGTTCGGTTGGCATAGATCGAGATTAGGATTTGTCACTCCGTGTATCGGAGAGGTATCTCTGGGCCCTCTCGGTAATGCTCATCACTATAAGCCTTGCAAGCAATGTGACTAATGAGTTAGTTGCAGGATGAAGCAATACGAAATGAGTAAAGAGACTTGCCAGTAATGAGATTGAACTAGGTGTGATTATACCTACAATCAAATCTCGGGCAAGTAACATACCGATGACAAAGGGAACAACGTATGTTGTTGTGCAGTTTGATCGATAAAGATCTTCATAGAATATGTAGGATCCAATATGAGCATACAGGTTCTGCTATTGGTTATTGATCGGAGATGTGTCTCGTTCATGTCTACATAGTTCTCGAACCCGTAGGGTCCCCGCGCTTAATGTTCGATGATGATTTGTATTAAGAGTTAGGGATAATTAGATTATGCCCCTAGTTGTGTCCCACTCGTCTGTTTTACCCCTAATTTCCAAAAGTCACCGGTTCTATCCAAGTCACTTTGCTCGTCTTATCCTTTTGCCCTTTGACCATTTGGCCGTCAGTTTGAAAACTTCATAACTAATTCATACTAAATCAGAAAAATGCAAATAAGATACCAAAATGTTCAGAAAAACATCACCTATATGTCAGTGTCATTTGCATTCATGAAAAAAGTGTTGGAAAGTGCACATCCAAGTTTTAGCTCTTTTGATACCACCATGAATAGTAAACTCTAAAAAAATTCAAAAAAAATCAAAAAAATATGGTGGCAAAGAACGACAAATGTTCTAAGTGCTTGCCAAGTTTCATTAGGGAATGACATTCATGGAAGTCGTGGGAAAAAATAATCTATTTTGGAGTGCTGATTGTTTTTTTTGCCGCGGCACCCATGAATGTTATTCCCTGCTGAAACTTGGCAGACACTTAAAACAATTGTCTTTCTTTGCCACCAATTTTTTTTGAATTTTTTTGACTTTTTTATATTTTACTATTCGTGGTGGTAGCGTAAGAGCTAAAACTCGGATGGGCACTTTCGAACACTTTTTTCATGAATGCAAATGACACTGACATATAGGTGATGTTTTTCTGAACATTTTGGTATCTTTTTTGCATTTTTCTAATTTAGTATGAATTAGTTATGAAGTTTTCAAACTGATTGTCAAATGGTCAAAGGGCAAAAGCATAAGAGGAGCAAAGTGACTTGGACAGAACCGGTGACTTTTGGGAATTAGGGGTAAAATAGACGAGTGTGACACAACTAGGGGCATAAATCTAATTATCCCTAAGAGTTATGTATTTTTGATGACCAAAGTTTATTCGGACTCTCGGATGAGATCACGAACATGACGAGGAGTCTTGAAATGGTCGAGACATAAAGATTGATATATTGGAAGGTCATGTTCGGACACCGAAAAGGTTTCGAAAAGGTTCGGACATTTTTCAGAGTACAGGGAGGTTACCGGAACCCCCCTGGGGAAGTAGTGGGCCTTCATGGGCTTTAGTGGAAAGGACAGGAGGCCCGCAAGGGAGGACGCCCCCCCCCCATGGCAAGTCCGAATTGGACTAGGGAGGGGGCAGCGCCCCCCTCTTTCCTTCTCCCTCTCTCACTCCTCTCTCTCCCCCTCTTGGAAAGAGGGAGGGGACTCCAACTAGGATTGAGAGTCCTAGTTGGACTACACCTATGGTGCGCCCCTCCTAGGCTGCCGGCCTCCTCCTCCCCTCCTTTATATACGGGGGCAAGGGGCACCCCAAAACACAACAGACAATCTCTTAGCCGTGTGCGGTGCCCCCCTCCATAGTTTAATACCTCGGTCATATTGTTGTAGTGCTTAGGCGAAGCCCTGCGCCAAAAACATTATCATCACCGTCGCCACGCCGTCATGCTGATGGAACTCCCCCTTGTCCTCAACTGGATCAAGAGCACGAGGGACTTCATCGTGCTGAACGTGTGCTAAACAAGGAGTTGCCATAAGCTCAGTACTTTGATCGGTTGGATCGTGAAGAGGTTCAACTACATCATCCGCGTTACTAAACGCTTCCGCTTTTGGTCTACGTGGTATGTGGACACACTCTCCCGTCTCGTTAGTATGCATATCCTATATAGATCTTGCGTGATCGTAGGAATTTGTTTGAATTACTATGTTCCCCAACACTTTACTCTTGACCGTTCAATGAGCGGGGGCTATTGGAGCGATGCATGTGCTTGGGTCCGTCCCAACAACATCAATAAATCTAGGATGCTGATAACACCCACACATGTGGTGGGAGCAACACTCGCCCACACGCCTATAACACACAGATTGCACCATGTCACCACATGCATGCATGTGGGAATCTTTTTGGATTTCCAGTTTTTACCACCTTGCCCTTTCAGTTATCACGAAAAGTGACATACTTTTGAGGGTCATCGTTTTCAGCAAGCTCACGAAACATATACTTGCCTCCGGTCATGTGATTGGTACATCCACTATCAAGAACCCATTCCTTTTCTCCAGCCATGTAGCCGCGAAGGTTAGCCATAAGACCAAAGTGTTTCATAGACTCATCGAGATCATAGTCACTATGATCATCCTCATCATAGTATCCATGTTCAACATCATCTTGTGACTGATCATTACCTAGGGAGAGTGATTCATTAGATTTATGATCATGACAATGTGCATCTCTATGAATTCTAATTACTTCAGAGATGATGTTACTAATGATTCCCACATCTCCTTTGGCACGCATAAGATCACGGAGCTCAAATAGACAATCGCCAAACTTAGGATCATTAGGACTCATCTTATTTAAAGCAATGGAGTTGTGAAGAATCTCATCTAAGTTTTTCTAGGAATAGTCTAGAAATCGTTCCTCAAGAAATCTCCATAGAGTGTAAGCACGTTCAAGAGTTGGCAAGCAAGTAATCAAATTTCTAGGCAATCCTCTAGTGATAAGATTGACAGTTCTAAGATTGCAAATCATGTCAAGAGACTCATCGGGGGTAGGATGCAATGGGTCAACAAGGAGCGCACAAGGGGTAGTAATATACTTGTTCAATTGATATTCATTGAAAATCTCAAGCATCTCATTTTTCCAAGCATTATAGAACTCTCCATCGAGCATAGGCACTCTACATATAATACTCCCAATCATAGACTCATCTTTCTTCCTCCAATGGTGATTAAAGCAAAGCAATGGAGACCAATGCTCTGATACCAATCGAAAGGATCGAGAAGAGGTGTCTAGAGGGGGGGTGATTAGACCCTGAATAAGTAAAGGTAGCCGTTTTTAAGTTTTTCAAGTTGAGGTTGGAGATTAGCACAATTTTAAACATTCTCAATACATTTCAAGCAAGCATGGCAAGAGTATATGAGAAGCGGAAAGTAAAGCATGCAATTTGCAAGAAAGTAAAGGGATGGGATTTGAGTGTGCAAAGGCAAATGGAGACACGTAGATTTTTGACGTGGTTTTGATAGGTGGTTGTCAGTGTCAAAACCGGCGGATCTCGGGTAGGGGGTCCCGAACTATGCGTCTAGGCGGATGGTAACATGAGACAAGGGACACGATGTTTTACCCAGGTTCGGGCCCTCTTGATGGAGGTAAAACCCTACGTCCTGCCTGATTGATATTGATGATGTGGGTATTACAAGAGTAGATCTACCACGAGATCAAGGAGGCTAAACCCTAGAAGCTAGCCTATGGTATGTTTGTTGTTCGTCCTATGGACTAAAGCCATCCGGTTTATATAGACACCGGAGAGGGCTAGGGTTACACAGAGTCGGTTACAATGGTAGGAGATCTACATATCCGTATCGCCAAGCTTGCCTTCCATGCCAAGTAAAGTCCCATCCGGACACGGGACGAAGTCTTCAATCTTGTATCTTCATAGTCTTGGAGTCCGGCCGATGATGATAGTTCGGCTATCCGGACACCCCCTAGTCCAGGACTCCCTCACTAGCCCCTGAACCAGGTTTCAATGACGATGAGTCCAGCGCGCATATTGTCTTCGGCATTGCAAGGCGGGTTCCTCCTCCGAATAATTTTTAGAAGATTGTGAACACCAGGATAGTGTCCGGCTCTGCAAAATAAATTCCACATACCACCGTAGAGAGAATAATATTTACACAAGTTCAATCTGCTGACGTATTTTGTGGCGTGACGTCACACCACCACCAAGCCTTTACTCGAATTGTTTTTATTATACCACCTCAGCGCGTTTAGCGAAGCGGTTTCCTTGGCACGTCTTGTCGAAGCAGAGATCGTGTTCCCCTTATTCCGGGATTCCCATCAATACGGACGTGGGTAACCCAACCGCGCCATTGATTGCGGCGCTTGGGAGATAAGCGAGTTTTATCAGGCCGGTGGGGACGCATGGTTTCGTCCGCCCATATAAGGGGATAAAGATCCACCCTTTTACCTACGCCTTCTTCCTCCTTTGCTTATCCATCTCCGCGAACTCGAGCTCCAGCGCCCAAGTCCGCACATCTCACCTCAACCTTCTCCAACTATGTCCGGAGCGGGAGGCAAGTGGATGGCCTCCTCTGTGACGGAGGGGCACATCCAGAAGCTGCGCAGCGCCGGATATCTGTCCAGCGACATCGCGCACCGGCTCCCCGACGAGGGGGAGCTCATCCCCACCCCCAGGCCCCATGAGAGGGTAGTATTCCTTTCCCATTTCCTCCGCGGACTGGGCTTCCCACTCCATCCCTTTGTCCGGGGGCTCATGTTCTACTACGGCCTGGATTTCCATGATCTGGCCCCGAATTTCATCCTCAACATCTCGGCGTTTATCGTCGTGTGTGAGGCCTTCCTCTGCATCCAGCCCCACTTCGGCTTGTGGCTCAAGACCTTCAGTGTCAAGCCGAAGGTTGTGAAGGGCAGCCAAGCGGAGTGCGGAGGCGCCATGGTGGGCAAGATGCCCAACGTTACTTGGCTCGAGGGCACCTTCGTGGAAACCATTAAGGGGTGGCAATCGGGGTGGTTCTACATCACCGAGCCGCGTGACCCTAAATGGGCAGCGGCCCCCGAATTCAGATCTGGCATCCCCATACGGCTCACCTCCTGGAAAGAGAGTGGCCTGACATGGGGTGATTCGGAGGAGCTGACCGGACTCCAAGCCTGCGTCCAAAAGCTAGTGAACAAGAAGCTCAAGCTTGTCAACGTAGTCCAGGTCATGCTCATCCGCCGGATTCTCCCGTGCCAACAACGGGACTTCAATATGTGGGAGTTCGATTCGGCGCAGCACCAGACTTTGAGCAGGCTCTTCGACACTACGTACGAAGAGGCCTGGAGGGTGCTGTTTAAGGGCGCCGAGGCTCCCGCATCCGCTACCGAAGATCGCGGATTCAGCTCGCAGCGTCCGGCTAGCGAGGTAAGCGATTTTACCCTTTACGGGACACTTGTTTTCCATAGTTTGACTCTATGCGGGATCTAAACTCCCTCTCCTTTGACAGGACTGGCTGAAGAAGGCCGAGCAGACTAACTGTCCGGCCCCTTTGCCAGAAGACCCAGCGGACGCCCGCTTAACGGGGCTGCTGGTTCCGGCACCCCACGTGGTGCCGGAGAAGAAGGCCAAGAAGAAGGCCACGGGCACTCGAAAGAGTTCCCGTTTTCAGGTGTCATCGGACTTATCGTCCGGTGACTCCGAGGCGGACTCCTCCCACGAAGGCGAGGAGGAGAAGAAAGAGGCCTCTCCCCCAGCGGGGGGAGGGAAGAAAAGGAAGGCCTCCCCAACGAGGGAGGCCGAAGGGTCCAAGAAGGGAAGGACTCTTCCCCCGGACTGCTCTGCCAACGCCGGCGACGACGACGAGGACTGGCCTTCAAGGGCCAAGCCCCTGGCGAGATCGTAAGTATCCGGACTCCCGAATAACTTCATGATTTTTCTTTTCGCCACATGGTGTCTTTCTAATGCCGCATACAACCCTGCAGTCCGCCCAAGGATGATCTTCCCGCTTCGTCGAGCGGGTCCTTGGGTGCGTCGGATATGGATTCCCTTCCGACCGCCTCCACCCCCCGTGATGCGGACGATGCCGAGGTGGGATCCCGGGAAGGGACCCGCCAGGAGGAGGAGGCCCCGGAGGTGCCGCAGGGCAACCTCCCGGACTTTGCACCGGACTCCGCACCGGAACCTGTAGTGGCTCCGGAGTCCGGCGGGCGGCCCCTTCGTAAGAAGGGCAAGACCGTGACGCCGGCGGCCTCCGTCCAACCGGAGGCGCCGGATAGCTTGCTGGAGGCGCTCAACGGCGCTTCCATCGAAGAGGAACACCGCACCGTCATGAGTGCGGTGATTCAGAAGGTTCAGCTCGCCAAGAGCGGGCTGACCGAAGCCTGCAGCAGCCTTCTAACAGGCTTTGAGGTAAGAATTTTGATATATGTAAAATAGTACCGCATAGACAGTAGCCCCTGATGCTCGGTTCGGTGTTCGGAAAGAAAAGCCGGACTGAGGATCTAAAAAGATATACGCAGGAGTCATAAAAAATATGTCAATATGGGATTGCAGGCTGTGCTGCTGACCTCTGCCGCACTGACTGCGGAGGTCAATACTTTGAAGCAAAGCCTCGAGCGGTCCGAGAACGAGCTCGGCCGTGCCAAGAAGCAGCTCGAGGACAAGGAAGGTGAGTAACACCTTATTAAAATTGTACCTTACAGAAAAGGATTTGGTTGCAAGAAGAATGACAAGGATAACGTGGGTATTGCAGGGGCCACGAACGAGGTGGCGACCCTGAAGGAGGCGGTGTCCGCGGCCGAACGTAATGCGGCCGCGGAGCGCACCGAGCGAGAGAAGCAGGAGGCGCGGGTGGCGGAGGTACAGCAAGAGCTCCAGGCTCTCGTGGAAAAACATGAGAGTTTGGAGCGCGACTCGAAGACTCGAGAGTCCGAGCTTGCATCGGCTCTTGAGAGTGCCAAAGCCGCTAAGGCCGAAGCCTACAAGGCCCTCCAGGAAATCGAGGCGTTGAAGAAAATAGCGGCGGGTAAGGCATTTTTCATGCAAAGCAAGCATGTGAGTGTGAATTACCTATCACTTACCCGAATTCGGAGCTCTCCAGGAGCGTTCGCAGATCTGCCCCGCAGCGTGTCCGATGCTGCCGCTTTCTACAGGGCCGAGGAGGGGAGCTCGACGGAGAAGGTCTTCTGGTCTCAGTATGCTGAGGCCGGACATCCGGTGCCCCTTAGCGACCAGCTGAAGCAGCTGGTCGAGCTCCACAAGGTGGCCGAACAGGCCATGAAGGGCCTCATAGTTCGGCTGTGGCCCAAGGAGGCCATGCCTGGGAGCTACTTCGGCCTGGTGCGGCGGCTGGTGGATGCGTGTCCATGGGTTGAAGTCATCAAGCACTCCGCCTGTATTGAAGGTGCCCGTCGGGCCCTTGCCCGCGCAAAGGTGCAATGGGGCAAGATGGATGCTGAGAAGCTTGTGACGGACGCGCCACCGCCGGGCAAGGAGTATCGCACGCCCGAGATGTATTATAAGAGTGTCCTGAAGGGTGCCCGCATTATTGCGGGTGAGTGCTCCAAAGATGTAATATTTGAGTAGACTCGCATTTTGTTATCCTGTGCGCTGAAAACTTTGTTCATATGCGCTAAGCAACGCTTGTTAATTTAAAATATTACCTTCTGTGCGGCCGTTTATCAAATCTGAGAGATGGCAAGTCGTCGGCTTCAGCCCCCATGCCACGAGTGCTGGGGTGTTCGGGATAAATTTGAGCACTCTTGTTCCCATTTTTGGGTCCATCTAGGGAGGCGCTCAACACAACGAACGAGGCAACCGGACTTATAATGCTTGAACACTCTCACTTAGCCATAGAATTCTATAATTTTAAATTTCGGCGAAGCCCCTAGTGTTCGGAAGGCCGAATTTGGGGCGCTATCCACGCCTGGGCCGGACAAAGCCGGTTCCTCGCTCTAAGCGGCATAAGTCTTTAGGGACTCGAAAAAAACCTCTCGAACAGCGACCGGCTCTCGCCTCATCATGACGGTCAGTTTTAGCTTTCTCCACTGAGGCGCTCGCCCAGCTCAACTGGGGCGCAATCGCAGTGGTTCTCCCAGTGCTACCTTAGCCGATACAACGGAACGTAAGGTACCAAAACATGGGAGCCGGGCAAACCCAACTATTGACCCAAGACATGATTCGGAGCCGATGCATATAATGCTATAAGTTCGGGGTGCCGCACTTGTGAAAGTGTTCGGACTTATCACACCATGATGCGGGAAACATAAGCCCCTGGTGTATTTAGCCGTACCAAAGTGTACGGATGCAACATGTCATAAATGAACATATGTATAAGAAAGAAATGCAATTATAAGCAAAAAGGTGCTGCATTGTTTATTCAAGAAATACTGCCGTGAATGCAGAACGATACAAATAGTGCGGTAAGCAAGGGATGGGACTATTAAACATGTCCCCCTCCAGGGGTAGGCTGCGGAATGGTGTATAAAACAGATTTAATGCTCGTAATGGAGACCACCTGGATATTCGTCGTAGCCTTTCTCCTTCCCTGGCTGTTGCATCGTGAGTTCGGCAGGTCTACTGCCGGACAGGGCCTCTGATGAACGGAGTCCTGTGGGTAAAAAAAGAAAAAGAGAAAAAAAGAACGACACACTTGAGAGCCCCTGGTGTGGTTAAGCCGCATTCTGGGCCTATCGTGGTCGTGCCCCTCCCCCTATGCCCATGGTATCTCCAGAGCGTAATGATGTACGCGAAGGACCAGTCTTGCAATTTTGCAGGGGCTGGGGTTGGGGCCGCATTGCTACGCGTGCTCGGAACGTGCCAGGTGGTCTTGTTGTAGGTTACTCCGGGCGCGTTTAGCCGTGTCCGGTCGCTTAACGGCCGGACTCGAGAATTGCCTTAAGAGGCTGCACTGTACTTCTGCCGCGAGAGCCGCTGTATGTTCCTCCGTTCGGAGAGAGCGTTCAGTGTTTCCGTTGACCGTGATGACTCCTCGAGGGCCTGGCATCTTGAGCTTGAGGTATGCGTAGTGCGGCACCGCGTTGAACTTTGCAAACGCGGTACGTCCGAGCAGAGCATGATAGCCGCTGCGGAACGGAACTATGTCGAAGATTAACTCCTCGCTTCGGAAGTTATCCGGGGATCCGAAGACCACTTCCAGTGTAACTGAGCCTGTACAATTGGCCTCTACACCTGGTATGACGCCTTTAAAGGTCGTCTTTGTGGGTTTAATCCTTGAGGGGTCTATGCCCATTTTGCGCACTGTATCCTGATAAAGCAGGTTCAGGCTGCTGCCGCCGTCCATCAGGACTCTGGTGAGGTGAAATCCATCGACGATTGGGTCTAAAACCAATGCGGCGAATCCGCCGTGGCGGATGCTGGTGGGGTGGTCCCTTCGATCAAAAGTGATCGGGCAGGAGGACCATGGGTTGAACTTCGGGGCGACTGGCTCCATCGCGTATACATCCCTGAGTGCACGCTTCCGCTCCCTTTTGGGTATGTGGGTTGCGTATATCATGTTCACCGTCCGCACTTGTGGGGGGAAACCCTTCTGTCCTCTATTGTTCGGCGGTCGGGTCTCTTCCTCGTCATCGCTATGCAGCCCCTTGTCGTTGTTTTCGGCAATTAGCTTGCCTGCCTGCTTGAATACCCAACAGTCCCTGTTGGTGTGGTTAGCTGGCTTTTCGGGGGTGCCGTGTATCTGGCACGAGCGATCGAGTATTCGGTCCAAATTGGACGGACCCGGAGTAGTTCTTTTGAATGGCTTTTTCCGCTGACCGGGTTTAGAGCCTCTGAATCCGGCATTGACTGCCGTATCCTCATTATTGTCGCCGTTAATGCGGCGTTTGTTCTTGTTGCGACGCGACCTGCCATTGCGGTCCTTGATATCCGGACTGCCAGAATTTTTGCTGAGGTTGTTGCTGCGGGCTAGCCAGCTGTCCTCTCCCGCGCAGAAGCGGGTCATGAGTGATGTGAGGGCTGCCATGGATTTCGGCTTTTCCTGTCCCAGGTGCCGGGCAAGCCACTCGTCGCGGATGTTATGTTTGAAGGCCGCGAGGGCCTCCGCATCCGGACAGTCGACGATTTGATTTTTCTTAGTTAAGAACCGTGTCCAGAATTGTCTGGCCGATTCGTCTGGCTGCTGAATTATATGGCTTAGGTCGTCAGCGTCTGGTGGTCGCACATACGTGCCCTGGAAGTTATCAAGGAATGCGGCTTCCAGGTCCTCCCAACACCCAATTGATTCTGCTGGCAAGCTGTTAAGCCAATGCCGAGCTGGTCCTTTAAGCTTGAGTGGGAGGTATTTGATGGCGTGAAGATCATCACCGCGGGCCATGTGGATATGAAGGAGATAGTCTTCGATCCAAACCGCGGGGTCTGTTGTGCCATCATAAGATTCAATATTCACGGGTTTAAACCCTTCGGGGATTTGATGATCCATTACTTCATCTGTGAAGCATAGTGGGTGTGCGGCGCCTCTGTATTGGGCTATATCACGACGAAGCTCAAAAGAGCTTTGTCTACTGTGTTCGGCCCGGCCGGACTTGCTGTGTCCGGCGCGACGGTTGTCGTCACGTATCATGGGGCGCCCACGCGATCCGTAGATCGATCTTGATTGTCTTGCCTTATCCTCCAATATATCTCGCAAGTCCAGAGCGTTCCCCTGTGGCCTTGTGCTTTTCGAGTGATGCCGGGGTACAGTTCTAGTGGAGGGCCTAGAGGCCTCTCTGTCGTGGCCACAGGGTGGTCGGTCAGCCGTATTGTGCGCTGGTGATGCAGGTTCATATGCCTCCTCCTCTAATCGGGGGAGCAACTTGCATTTGGGGTAGCTTTTGGAGGGGCGTTCGAGCTCATGCTCTTCGGCCGCAAGGACTTCAGTCCATATGTCGGCTAGCAGATCTTGATCAGCTCTAAGTTGCTGCGGCTTTTTCTTGAGGCTGTTTGCCATGGCCATAAGCCTGCGTTTAAAGCGCTCTTGTTCAACGGGATCCTCAGGCACGACAAATTCGTCGTCGTTGAGGCTTGCCTCATCTCTGGAGGGAGGCATGTAATTATCATCCTCTACCTCTTCGTCTGCCGCTCTCTCATGAGGGCTGGCTTCTCTGTCCTCCTGTGCTGAATCTTGCTGGAGGGGGTTGTCTTCGGCACTGTCTGGGGTATTATTATCTCCGGTGCCGGAATCTCCATTCTTGCTGTGGCGGGATTTAGAGCGGCGCCGCTGACGCCGACGCTTGGGCTGTTTCTTGGAGGGGTCATCCTCCGCTGTCCCTTCGCCATTCCCATCCTTTGGGATATCCACCATGTATATGTCATATGATGAGGTGGCTTTCCAGTGCCCAGTAGGCGCTGGTTCTTGGTCGTCTCCGGCATCGTCGTCCATACCGTCGATGTCTTCGAAGTCGAAGTCTAGCATGTTGGTTAGATCGTCGAAAGTGGCTACTAAGTGGGTGGTGGGTGGGATTTGAATTTCTTCGTCGTCCGCATCCCAACCGTCCTGACTGCAGTCCGGCCAGGGTTCTCCTGATAACGAGAGATACTTTAGTGAACCCAAGATGTCGCCGAAAGGTGCGTGTTGAAAGATGTCCGCAGCGGTAAACTCCATGATCGGCGCCCAATTGGATTCGATTGGAGGGGTCGCGGGAGGTTCGGAGTCCGGCGAGGAGTCCGGCGCCTCGGAGTCACGAGCTTTACAAGGGACAAGGCCAGTATTCGGCTCCATCGCCGTAGAGGTTGCAACCCCCGAGGAGGAGTCTAGCCACCCGTCCTCGATCTGCGCAGCCGGCTCCGAATCGTGGGTCGGAGCGGGCTCGTGTGCGGCCTCTAGGGCACTGTTCGGCTGCAGAGCTAAATCATGCCCATCGTGACAGTGCGGCGTGCTCGGCTGTGGCTCGAATCCATCGAAGATCAAGTCTCCGCGGATGTCAGCCGTGAAGTTCAAACTTCCAAATCTGACCTGACGGCCAGGGGCGTAGCTTTCGATCTGCTCTAGATGGCCAAGCGAATTGGCCCGCAGTGCAAAGCCGCCAAATACGAAGATCTGTCCGGGAGAAAAGTCTCACCCTGGACTGCGTCGTTGTTGATGATTGAAGAAGCCATCGAGCCTATCGGTGATGACACAGAGGAACTCTCAATGAAAGCACCAATGTCGGTGTCAAAACCGGCGGATCTCGGGTAGGGGGTCCCGAACTGTGCGTCTAGGCGGATGGTAACAGGAGACAAGGGACACGATGTTTTACCCAGGTTCGGGCCCTCTTGATGGAGGTAAAACCCTACGTCCTGCTTGATTGATATTGATGATGTGGGTATTACAAGATTAGATCTACCACGAGATCAAGGAGGCTAAACCCTAGAAGGTAGCCTATGGTATGATTGTTGTTCGTCCTATGGACTAAAGCCATCCGGTTTATATAGACACCGGAGAGGGCTAGGGTTACACAGAGTCGGTTACAATGGTAAGAGATCTACATATCCGTAACGCTCCACGCCAAGGAAAGTCCCATCCGGACACGGGACGAAGTCTTCAATCTTGTATCTTCATAGTCTTGGAGTCCGGCCGATGATGATAGTTCGGCTATCTGGACACCCCCTAGTCCAGGACTCCCTCAGTGGTGCTATCGTACATCCACGTTGGTGGAGACTTCAACCCATGAAGGGTAGCGGTTGCGCGATTCCATGGAGGGCTCCACCCACGAAGGGTCCATGAAGAAGAAACCTTGTCTATCCCACCATGGCCATCGCCCATGAAAGACTTACCTCCCTTGGGTAGATCTTCACGAAGTAGGCGATCTCCTTGCCCTTACAAACTCCTTGGTTCAACTCCCCAATCTTGACGGAGGCTCCCAAGTTACACCTAACCAATCTAGGAGACAACACTCTCCAAAAGGTAATAGATGGTGTGATGATAATGAACTCCTTGCTCTTGTGCTTCAAATGATAGTCTCCCCAACACTCAACTCTCTCTCACAGATTTGGATATGGTGGAAAGATGATTTGAGTGGAAAGTAACTTGGGGAAGGGTAGAGATCAAGATTCTTGTGGTAGGATTGGAATGTCTTGGTCTCAAACACATGAGTAGGTGGTTCTCTCTTAGAAAATGAGTATTTGAAGTGTAGGCATGATCTGATGGCTCTCTCTCGAATAGAGAAGGGCGTGGAGGGGTATATAATAGCCTCCACACAAAATATAACCGTTACACACAATTTACCAAACTCGGTGGGACCGAATAGTGAAACTCGGTCGGACCGACCTAGTTCAAAATGTGAATGTTAGGATTTTCGGTGGGGCCGACAATATCAACTCGGTGGGACCGATGCGCTAGGGTTAGGGCGAAACCTCATCTCAGTGAGACCGATCATGTGAACTCTGTTAGACTAATTTCAGTAAAAAGTAAAAAGAGAATTGGTCAGGCAAACTCGGTGGGACCGATCGCTCATTTTGGTGAGACCGAGACGTTACGAAATGGAAACAGAGAGTTTGCGTTCCGAACTTGGTGGGACCGATCACTCATCTCGGTATGACCGAAATATTACAAAGGGAAACAAAGAGTTTGCAATCCCATCTTGGTGAGACCGAGATCCCTATTGGTGAGATCGAACTGATTAGGGTTTCTGGCAGTGGCTATGTCAAGTGAACTCGGTGGCGCCGGATAGATCAAACCGGTGGGGCCGAGTTTGACTTTAGGTTTACGACATATGTGGAAATGAGAATGTAGTTGAGGGCTTTGGAGCATATCACTAAGCACTTTGAGCAAGCAAGCCATTAAGCAACACCTCATCCCCTTTTAATATTATTGTCTTTCCTATGGACTCAATGTGATCTTAGATCACTAAAATAGAAATGAAGAGTCTTGAGCTTTTGCCAAAGTTTGTCCTTAGCATCTTGAAGGGGTTCCACATCCTCTTGTCCTTCCACTCCAATGTCAAACTCATCTAAAATGTACTAGATGAAAGTATTAGTCCAACAATAGATGTGTTGACAGTAATTACCAAAATGACGCAGGGAGCACTTGTGCTTTCAGATGTAGATCCAAACCCCACTGCTGAAGCTACATCAGATCTAGGTACAACCCCGGCACAGGATCTATGTTCACTCTTGGATCCCCTCCACACCGAAAACACGCCAAGCTATATGCTAGGAACACTTCAAGTCAGCCCCGCACTACAAAAAAAGACACATCCGTGACATTTTGGGCTGAACAATTTTTTTTCTATCATACTTATGACACTTCTATGACGATAATTGTGACAAAACCCGGTATCATCATAAATGTGGTGGGCTCCTACTTCTACAACAAAAAATCATGACAGAAAATGGGTTTTTCGTCCTGGTCCGGCCGAAGACGCAGCTGCATGACATTCTTTGGGCCGTCCATGACAGAAAAACCTTGGTAGAAGTGAGGGCGAGTAAAATTTCAGCGAGTTCCCAGTTACGGTGGGTGGTCGGGGGCCGAGCGATGCGCGTTTCTCTCGTACACGTATGCGCGTGTGTGCGAGGCGTTGGCTCTAACTGAACCCGAGTGAGGCGTTGGGCTCTAACTGAACCCGGGCGATTGCACTGCAGGCTACACGTTACTTAACCCGAGGGCTCGATCAATGGCTGTTAACTGAACCCGATCGAGCGATTCCTTCACTACTGCTGCTAACTGAAGCCGAACGATGCTAACTCTAGATGAACAGTGAGCATTGCCGGGGGAGGGGGGTGGATGAACAGTGAGCGGTGGGGGTGGATGAACAGGACCCCGTGGTGTTGCCTCTAGATGAACAGGACCCCGATCGATCGAGCCAGTTGGGGCTGGATGAACAAGACCCCGTGGAGGGCTGGATGAACAGGACGACCCCGTGGAGGGCTGGATGAATAGTAGATGGTGGAGGGGTGGATGAACAGTAGCCCGTGGAGGGGTGGTTGAATAGGAAGCCGTGGAGAGGGGTGGTTGAACAGTAGCCGGTGGAGTAGCGCGCGGTGGAGGCTGGATGAACAGGAGCCCGTGGATGAACAGCCGCAGGTGGAGGATGGAGGAGGTCGACGGTGGATGAACAGTAGCCCGTGGAGGCTGGAGGAGGTCGACGGTGGAGATGAACAATATCCCGTGGAGTCCCGTTTTGCGGTACGCCACAGCCCTCCCGATGAACAGGACCCCCGTTTCAACCGTAGCGCTCCAACACAAGTCCGTTTCCTCCGTTTTGAAGTACGCCGCACACCTCCTGATCAACAGGACCCCCATTTCGACTGTAGGAGGTCTGTTTCCTCCGTTTGCGGTACGCCAGACCCCTCCCGATGAACAGGATCCTGTTTCGAATGTGGCAGGTCAAACACAAGTTTGTTTCCTTTGTTCTGCGGTACGCTGGGCCTCGTTTCCATCGCCTGTTCCATGCAAGCCGGTTGGCTCCCACGCGTTCTTTTGCATCCTGATGAACACGACACATTTCGTTGCCTCCTGATGAACACGACGCATTCCGTTGCCTCAACATGAACATGAAGCCGACGCAGCTCCTCCGTTCTAACCCACGCATGTACACGAGCCCTAGCCATACGTATGCGCGAGTAGGCGTTCGAGACCCCTCCCGTATGTACGTGCGTGGCCGTATTTACTTTCTTGCACCCTGGCCGATGTACGTACGTGTACATGCTACGTGCGCGCCTCTACTATGACACGTGACTGCCTCTACTAAGACACGTGCGTGCCTCTACATCGAGCAGTATGTATATACACGTTTGCGACCAGAATGACAATGCTACGTACGCTTCGACCAGGTGGGTCCCGATTGTTAGGCACTTCCATGCATGCGAAGATGTAGATGGTGGGTCCCAGCAGTCAGGGGGCGAATCATTTTTTTCCCCAGATGCTCTTCCTTGCGTGTGAAGATGTAGCTGGTGGGTCCCAGTAGTCAGGGGGAGAATCATTTTTTTCGCAAAATACGGTGGCCTGTCCGGTGGGTCCCCGCTGTCAGGTGGAGGAATAATTATTTTGCACGTAATAAGGAGGCACTTCCTTGCGGCTGCCGTGGACCCAGCTGTCAGCCTCTCCATGTACAGTACTCTTCCAATGGAAGTCGGTCGTTCACCACATTGACCACGCCGCACCGAGAGCACCACGGCAGTTGACGACAGCGAGGCCTGGGAAGGGGATGACGTGGAGCCAGGGAAGACGCAGCAGTGGATGCCCACGCAAAGAGGATTACAAGGGTTTGTGTGAGGCTGCCGTCGCCGCAGAATAACAGGGGGTGTGGGTGAGTAGAGAGTTGGCCTGGCCAGCGGTGGGAGTAGTAGGGGGCGGTGAGGCCTCCGCGACATCACAACCGGCCATGGGAGGCAGGAGCACACGACACGACCGGCGCTTGTTTGGGCGGCTGCAGCAAGAAGACCAGAGGTTGAAGAAGCAGTATGGCCGTTGGATGAACATCGTACGGTAA
The DNA here is from genome assembly GCF_018294505.1 of Triticum aestivum. Classification (NCBI taxonomy): domain Eukaryota; kingdom Viridiplantae; phylum Streptophyta; class Magnoliopsida; order Poales; family Poaceae; genus Triticum; species Triticum aestivum. The sequence continues at coordinate 284,507,131 of NC_057798.1, forward strand.
CAGGAGCTAAAATTGTTCATATTGACTAAGTTGACAAAGCTCTCCATCCCCGTCAACTTGGTAGGCCCACAAGTCAATCTCCCACTATGCTGGGTTCCAGCTGGCAGGGGGAGTATTCTTTTTTTGTGCGTAATAAGGAGGCACTTCCTTGCGTGCGAAGATAGCTGGTGGGTCCGACCTATCAGCGGGGGCCATGTTTTTTTTGCGAAATACAGAGGCCCTTCCGGTGGGTCCCAGATGTCTAGTGGAGGAATCATTATTTTGCGCGTAATAAGGAGGCATTTCCTTGTGTGCGGTCGTGGACCCAGCTGTCAGCCTCTCCACGCACTGTCCACTTCTAATGGTGTCGTTTCTTGACCATGTTGACCATGCTGCACCGAGCGCATCCAAGGTGGTGGACGACGGCGAGGCCCCGGACAGCAACGAGCCGGAGATGGGAAGATGCGAGAGTAGAGTCGCAGATGGAAAGGTGTATGAAGGTTAACTGGTTCTAGTGCGGTGTGGTTGGCAGTCGGTGGAGTAGAACAGGAGGTGTGGAGGGGTGGAGGGATGGCCTGGCCAACGGTGGAGTAGCGCTTCATAGCGAAGCGTGCTAAGCAGAGCTGCTATAAGCAGGAGGCGGGAGGTGGTCCGAGTGGTGCTGGAGGAAGAAGACGAGAGATTGAAGATGGTTGCCAGTCGTTGGATGTAAATCCAACGGCTAACATGTTAGAACCATTTGTTGACTAAATTGACAATGACTTGCGTTGGCTTCGACCTATTGGCCCACATTTCAGCATCCAAAAATGTGGCATGTATTCAACCCATTTTTTTTCAGAATTTACAGTCTTTTTTTGCGCGATAGAATTTACAGTCAATTTGATTATTTTTTCTTGAATTACAGTTCATTAGCTGGGCTGGGTGAACAAATAATGTAGCGTCCATATGGCCCATTTATTTTATTTCCTAAAAAGTCACAGGCCATTTGCACTTTCTCGAAATACACGATTTTGCTAGGCTGATTCTAATTATAATGTTGGGTTGGGCCAGCAATGTTATCAAAAAATAAAAAGGGGTTGAGAATTTTGTTATAAATATATTTAAATAATAAGTGATATTATTACATTCGTCCTTAAATCTTACCAAGCTTTTGTACACAATCACTGGGATTTTTGTGCCAAAACAATCCTGGATTTTATTGTTAAGAAATTATTTTTATAAGTTAATAAGATGTGGGATATTGCTTTCTTACATATGTAAGTATCTTTTAAATATATGATGACAATAAAAATAATATATAATAACATATAAAATAATTTAAATAAATATAATATAGTTAGAAGGGAAACATAAGTTGGACCTGGCGTTCCTATTCTTATATAGAAAAATAGAATAGACCTCTGTGTTTTCTTCAAAAAAATACATAAATTGGGCTGTCGATATTCAGGAAGAATAAAATCTCGGATGGGAGGTCCATAGGCCGGTCGATACATGACGGCCCTCAAGAAAATAAAAACATGCCTATGGACCTCCCATCCGAGGTCGTGGGCTGCGCATGTTAAAAATGAAAGCCTAGACGGGGCAGCCCAAAACCCAGCTGATACTTGCTGCCCCAGTGATAATAAATGATACCTGCCAGTTCCCCGGCTTCGTTGTGAATTTATCTCCTATAGTAACTACGTTGAAGCACCTAAAAAATGTAACTATGTCGACAAACCCGTGGGCCCCAATGTCAGTATAGCATTCGGAGGACTTTCTTGCCTACGGCCATAGACCTAATGAGTCCCGACTGTCCGCCTCTCCACCTACAGTCCTCTCCAGATTCCTCTCATTTGTTCAGCATGTTCACAACGGCAGATAGCAGCGTCGCGGCAAGTGCACAAAGGCGCAGGAGGGGATCCGACCACCTGAGGAAGTGCCTTATTATTAACGAAACCACTGAACTAGCCTAGTGGCCAAGTGACACTACCGACAGCTGTTCCGCTCGGGTTTGATTCCACCTGTGCAGGGAAAATATCTCCAAATTTTTTGCCTCTCCCTTTATTGACATGTGGGTACCCATTGTCATCTACGCACACCACGTCCAACACCTGCCAAAACTTCATCCCTCGTTTTATCTGTGTTTCTCACACTCGACATTGTGTGGGCATTTTGACTATGCATCATATGAAGATGTGCTATGCATGAATGTTGATCAGCATGATGTTAATTGGCTGGTAGTTCCATTTTCGACCATGAATAAAACTTCCAACATGATGTTAACCCAGTTTGAAAAGGACGTGTTAATATAAATGCTCTGCCTCTGAAAGTTGCAGTTTCTTATCTGAAACAGAACTTGCAGTTTCTTATCTGAAACTGAAACTTGCAGTTTCTTCTCTGAGAATCATATTGTCTGCAGTTTTATACTCCTATGAAACTACATTTTTAAGTGCTAAAAATAGATCTCTAGACTTCATAAAATACTTCATATGCTCAATACTGCAAATCTGAAATTCAAAAGACATTCGTATCTTAATGTACTCTCAAAATACACAACACAAAACACAGTTCATAACCTGCAAATACTGACAACCCTAAGCTCCTCCTAACAATTCACAACCTGCCCGACTATTGGGCTGGGGGGGCAGTCCCCTCCTATTCCTCGATGGCAGACAGCCGCCCCGTGAGACGGTGTGAACGACGAGGGAGAGGATGGCGGGGAAGCGTCGTCGGGCCAACTGCTTTTCTCCTCTTGCAGTTGGGTTCGGTCGACAAAGACTCCACCAGCTTGGTCTGGCAGGACACCCTCACAAATGGCACCCTATAGATGCTCGATCTTTCAATCTCTGGTGGATGCTCCATCTGGGATCGATACTCCCACCACCGCTCCCTCACAATCGGATTCGGGCAATCTGTTTGCTCCATGGCCCAGAGGAGCAGCTCAATGTACTCCCGCGCGACTCCCTCTGGGAGTATCGCTGCCTTTTCACTCTGTTGCAGATATTTGGCCATGGATGTCGCCGTCGCCGCTAGTTGGTCCTTGTTGTCAAACCAAGACTGTATCTCCAACATCCTAGCTAGCTTCACAGGGTCACCGTCTGCGATCCTCATGTATCGGTTGTACTCCTCCATCGATCTACTTCTCCACAGCACCTTCACTCACCGGCGGTGGTTTTTGAATGGCAGAGGAGAGGAGCAGCGCTGGTTTTGGATTAGAACGGGAGAGGTGCGATGCTGGTTTTGGACTGGAAGAGGAGAGGAGGGGCAGTGGTTTTGAAATGGAAGAGGAGAGGAGCGGCGCTGGATTTAGATTCGAACAGGGGAGGAGTGGCGGTGGTTCAAGAGGAGAAGAGCGGAAGAGCGGTGCTGGTCTTGGAAGTATTTGTTGTTTTGCGTATTTTAGTCAAAGTTTGACCACGTACTGTATTTTACAAGCAAAATGTGAATGCATGTCACCAAAAATTGTATCGTTTGGTTTGTATCTGAATGTACTTTCAAATTATATTATCTTTGCAACATATAACATATATTTTATGTGCGAAAATCATGGTCAATTATGACCCAGAATAAAAGGGAGACTTGTTAATGTGGGGTCGCTTTCTTAATTGAAGGGTAAATTGATTTTGATTTTGATCCAGTCATAGCGCACCGGCCCTCTCGTCCAATCCTAAATCACTGCCGCACGCTCCTCTCCCTCTTCTCCATTGCAAAACCACCTCCTCTCCTCTCCATCATCTCCATTCCAAAACCATCGTCTCGCCTCTCCCTCTTCTGATCTTCTCCATTGCAAAACCACCTCCTCTCCTCTCCATCATCTCCATTCCAAAACCACCGTCTTGCCTCTCCCTCTTCTCTATTTCAAGACCATCGTCTCTCCTCCCATCTTCCAAAGATAGTACCGGACCACTCAGAAGGACATCTATGTAGAGGATGCAGCAGCGAATCAGGCAGATCTCCGGCGGTCACTAGGCAAAGGTAAGCTTCGCACTAACCTAATCTTCCACCTGCTCATGATTACAATCAGTGTGATAGCTAATGAAAATCATGCTTACAATCAGTCTCTGAGTACTACGCCAATCACCCTAAAATAGCTCTGGACCTTTGGGTCAAAGTTGTGACACAGTGTACAAATAAAGAAAAATAGATTGGTGCTTCTTTCAGACAAGAGTACTCCCTAGAAAACTGCCAATATAAGCTAATAGTATTTGGTTAGGGGATTTGCTGCCGAGAAAGATCCGTCCACAAAGAGCGCCACACATCCCGCTGGTGGTGGTGGATGCCAATACGTGCATGCAGCATGGTTGGTGTCAGTAATTTTTACTTGGCACACCTTGCACTCTGCATATATGTCGGTTCCATACGTACATATGTGCAGTTCCACCAAAATGCAGCTGAATAACCCTGTTTGCACAGATAATTAAAAAGCGTGATTACATTATAGTGGCACTAGTTGATGAAACACACAAAATAAATAGAAGAAAATATTGCGATAGTATCATAGTATGCCATGCTACGAGGGCGAGATGGGCCCTGCGACGCCTCATATGGTACGCCTCATACTGGGAATCATCCCATGTCTCCCAGATACACCTTCTGCCAGTGATGAACATGAGTGTACGGCAGTAGTACAAGGAGGCGCCTTGAGACATTCAAATCTCTATTTTTGTACAAAACAACTAAAATTAAGCACCCCAGTTTGTAGAAACGCTTAAACATTAACAATGGGACTAGTTGATGAAACATACATTAACAAAGAGAAGCACTTTCTTTATCTACATTGGAAATGAAATGATAGAGAGGACACTCGCTCTATTTTGACTGTATTATTACTTCATTTTATTAGTGACACTAGGGTCGAGCAGGTAGCAAACGAGGTGTACCGTGCGTCGCAAGGATGGAGGTCGGGGATGCTTAGACTGGGATGCTGAAGCTGGCTCTTTCAATCACCAACATGGATGATTCAATTCATGGGACCTTTTGGTGCAGTTCACCTAAAATGAAGCAATGTCCCATGAGCTAGCAGCTTCTTCTTCAATTTTTTAAGAAAAGGGCTCCAGCCCCGGTTCCATTTCCATCAGAAAACGAAACCCATAGAGCTTCTTCTTCATTAGTTGCAATAAAATTGAGCAACATGAAGGTTGGTGGTGAAGCTCCTGGAATATTCAACTATAATTTGGATATCATTTGTGCAGTACAACTAAGATCGAGCTTGAAATGTATATCTTTGTTTGCACAAAAAGGTGGAAAGGAGGGTGACTAACAAGTGATAAAACATGCATCAAATGAAAAGAAGCATGTTCCTTATCTGAATGGCAATCCTACAAGGACAATAGCAATTTCTAAAGCGATGGCATTGCTAGATATTAGTGTGGGCATTAGGATTACCTATGACAACCATTAAATACAACATTACTTTCGGCACGGGAGAGTAGGCGGACCAGGACAGTTGCATTTCTAATGAAAAGAACCAACCTGTCTTAATGGAAATAGCAGGACATGTAAAAAAGTGCCATTGATTCATATTACTAGAGGCATTACATTGAAAACAACATTGGTTTAACATGTCCTTACTTTTAATAGTGCGGCTGCTACATTTTACCAGTGGCATTACATAAGAGTGGCTCGGGGCAACAAACATTAGAACATGATATCTGGGTTGGTCCTATTTTTGTTCGGTATAGCCACCTTATACTGTGTGAGGCTAGCAAATCTAGTGTTGGACTTACTCTATTGACTTGTCCCCCAGTCCCCACTTTCTTTCCTTTTCAACCAATAGTTCGGGTTTATATTGAGTTTGTACTGCGTTTCCCTTTATTTCCCTATTAGACCTAGAGACCAGTTGGATAGCCAGTCTCTACTACTTTTCTCCCCATTATTTCCTCTTTCGACCAAGTCCTAGATTCAGGTAACAAATCCTCCCCCACCCCCACCCCATTTCTTCCTTGTTTGAACCAAGTAGTACAAGATTCGAGTGCATGAACTAGTTTTACCTCTTAAACGTAAAAAAAAATAGGTGGTTTTCGAATAGCCGATCGATCCTATCTACCGGGGGGCCGAGAAATAGTAAAAGATACAAATGCAGCGACGTCAGGAGCTCGGGAAGTAGAGCAAGGCCGGTTTCGAAGGAAGTTATACTTGATGGTCGCCGGGATGTCGCTAGGTGGGCGACGGGAGGCCAGATCTGCCCACACTATGACAACGAGGAAGAAGGGGTCGGAGGCCCTCCCTAGCCAGCGGTGCTTGGGAGAGAACGGCAAGGCAGGCTGGTCGGGACGCGCCAACAGTGGGTAAGATCCGTCACCGAGGACGACCACGTGAACGTTGCACCTTCTCACCTTCCACGGCGGAGAGGATCCGATTGGATCTGTGACCAGCGGTGAGCAGAGAGAGAGAGAGTGTGTGGCCACTACTGTCGTGTTTAGATCTGGAGAGGACGAGACATTGTGAAGAGAGCAACACTAGCAAGCAAGCGTGGAGGCTCCTTCCTATATAGTGGAGTAGTACTAGTTTTCTTTTGTCTACCGGAGCCAGCTGACCTCGTCAATGACTGTCAAGAAGTCTTCATCCACGTGGCCCGGAGGTGCAGTTGTTGTCATTTTGATCTGAAGCGCCGGATTATAACATATAACACGAAAAAATGCCACATGACAAGAAATCATGACCTCACTGCCCAAAGGAGACAACATGAATCCCGACGGACAAACTAGACGAGGAACAAAGCTCAAATTAAAGTTAAACTCGTAGAAAAGGGGTCCATTGATAGATGTCCTAACTAACATAGCCGGCATGACCTAGATGGCAGCCGAGTAGTCTTCGTGCATGTGCCCCCAATGACTCATACAAAAGGGGTCCGTTGATAGTTGTCGTCGTTTAACCCTCACAGTGATCCGAAGCACATGACGCCTAATTTTGCGAGATGAAAATAAACCTTTTTTTAGATTTCTCACCACAACTATAGCCATGTACAATACAACCTGCACGATATGTAGACGATAGCCAATCCAGGCATGTCTGCTGGAGTCTGGTCACATGCATGGATGAACTGATCTTCCGTGTCTTGCAAGGATCATCCAGGCACCAACGTAGTACAACACTTCTCTAGTACTATCGCTCGTCTCCCTCTTCTGTTAAGTCACCTGACTTGCGGGGCCGGGGAGTGTGCCTATGGTCGGTTCTCAATTGTGGTCCCACATGTGTGTGCAAATGCAATATGACGCGCGTTCCATTCGAAGAGCAGCGTGCCAGACCGACCGATCGTCTGGGGTGCGACGCGAACGCGACGGGCGTGCTAAATACTCCGTACATGTGTACCACCGTTTTCTAGAGGCTTTGTTCCTGTCACGACCGGGTTTTCCGGGTAATAAATTTCCAGAAAAGACCATCGTGCTCATCAGCCCCAAGATTACTGTTAGCTGATGAGGCTCCAACTTGATACAAAAATTCCAAGCAAAATACAAAATATGTAGTACAAGACCGTTCTGGCCTGTGAGTACAACAAATGGTTTCTAGTGGTTGATGGCGGAAGCGGGTTGTGAATCATCAGTGTCTATGGGACTCCAATTCCCACAGGAACAGCTGACCAGGTTAACTCCTATCTTCGCGAGGCTGCTATCTCCCTTGAGTGGGTTCCGGGGCTGGCATCGCGTCGCTCCTCTCCGTGCAAGAAAAATCTGGCCAAGAAAATAGCCAGGGACAAGCCAGTGAGTACTTTGAATATACTCGCAAACATTATGAACACAGGTATAATATAACAATGATGTACTAAAAATATTTTATGCTCATGACGTCAGTCACAAAAGATAAATAAATCTCGGATACGTGCAAGCAAGTTATTTATAAAATTGCAATAACATAGTAGTATTAAAATTTATGAAATAAATAACAAGCAATGCCACAGTCGGGCATCTTAGCGACACCACATAAAGGGCTTTAAAAAGAATGCCATAGTCGGGCGTCTGAGCGACACCACATAAAGGGCTTTAAAAGAAATACCACAGTCGGGCGTCTGAGCGACGCCACATAAAGGGCTTTAAAAGAAATGCCACAGTCGGGCGTCTGAGCGACGCCACATAAAGGGCTTTAAAAGAAATGCCACAGTCGGGCGTCTGAGCGACACCACATAAAGGGCTTTAAAAGAAATGCCACAGTCGGGCGTCTGAGCGACGCCACATAAAGGGCTTTAAAAGAAATGCCACAGTCGGGCGTCTGAGCGACGCCACATAAAGGGCTTTAAAAGAAATGCCACAGTCGGGCGTCTGAGCGACGCCACATAAAGGGCTTTAAAAGAAATGCCACAGTCGGGCGTCTGAGCGACGCCACATAAAGGGCTTCAAAAGAAACAATCATAGTGAATATCCCGGAGATAGGACCATCCCAGAGATACTCGATAATAACAATAATATCACGGGTTAGTCAATAATAATAATAATCATAGTTATCACAAGTCACAAGCAGTAATTCCATTTCTGGTTAACCGTTTCACCTCCGAAGACCGACGCTAAGACCGATACCTGACCCATCCCAGACTGTAATCCTTAACCATGGACACGGCTATTCGAATAGGTTTAATCTCTGCAGAGGGGGTACTCTTTACCCACGAGTAACGGATTTCTTTAGTCCATCGGGACTAATTCCGTCTACGGTCTTTTTGTTGAAAACACACCTAACTTGCACACACCAGCTTAACTCACCGGTGTCTGGAATCACCCACGACACCTGTCAAGCAAAACTCTAAGTGGGGAGGCTACAACCTCGCGTAGCATGGGATCAAATTTATACCGCGCGCTCTAAGGGGTGCCCCCCTCTCGGTCCCAACCGGAAACACCCATGCCCCCGGACCAGGTGGCCTGCCTACCAGCTACAACCGGTATCTTCCACCCTGGCCTCTCTGTACGGTGTGTGCTAGAAAGAGGTTGACAACTTACTGAACCGTACTCTACTTGCTGTAGAGACGAGTGGTAGTACGAAACAAGTATGGGGGTTACTGGAACAAGACTCGATCTACGGTCGACTCAGGAGGTTTAAGTATTCCCTGCATGATTAGCATAACGAATATATTTCAACCAACAGAGTCACCGCTCATATCACCTGGCCATGCCATACCAGACATAACCGTCCCGACGGAGACCGGCGACAAACTCATGCCTACCCAAGGCAGAGGTTTTCCCGGGTTCCTGCCGGTATGCATGCAAGGCACATGAGGGTGATTATCATCACAAGTGTGTTCATTTCCAACAGCATGGAAATCAATAACATGCACCCATGCATATGATCATGTCACATGAAATAACAAGTTTCTCCGAAGTGAGGTGATGTTATAAACGTGTCATCGAACACACAAAAATATTATGCCGGGGTTCAGAATGCTTGCCTTCAATGTGTGGAAAGGCAGGGTGCACTCCAAAACTTGAAACATTTCTCTTCTCTTCCAAAAATCCTATTTTAGCAATATAAAAGAATTAACACACAAAATAAAAACAGCGCAAAAAGTTGTTCTGAAATTTTTTCAAATAAATCTTAAAATAAACTAGACAATATTTGAGAGATGTAGGAAAAAGAATTAATTTATTTGGAGTTATATTTAAAAAGTTATAACCAGTCAAAGTTTAGTCAAAGTTCTGTTTTAAAAAAAAATAGAAAACGGAAAACGGTTCGCCTGGACTACGTCTTCTGAGATTGGTCGCGTACTTACCGGAAATACGCTTCCACCAGAGAAAAACGTATCGGTCGGGTTGCGCCACTAGTGGCTTGGGTTGGCTCACCGACAGGTGGTCCCCACCTGTCGGGTTCATCTTCTCCCCCCCCCCCGTGCACGCCTCGATAGAGACACGGGCCATTTCCAACGGCGATCCCCAGCGACACAAGCCACCATTCGACGCGCTCGCGATATGGGGGTGATTGGGAGGAGGAACCGCATCCATCTGCAGTGGTTGGGGGCGCGGGGGAGCTTGAGGGTGAGAGCACCTTCCTCCATGGCGGAGGGGAAGCTTCGGGAGGGAATGGCGTTCGGCATACCGTGGCTCCCGGGTGAAAATGGAAGTGGGAAAGGGTTCTCGGGGTAGATTTGGAGCTAATGGAGGAGAGTATGGAGGGGAAGCAGCTCTGGTTGCTCGGAATCGACCGGAGGGCGGCGGCGGCCCAAACTGCCAGAGATGGAGGGAACGACGGCCTCTGGAGGAATGGGAGCTAGAGGGGCCTTGCTATGGCATCGAGGAGGGTTCATGTCCAGCATGAAGAGCTCGGAGTGGGTTTATATAGGCAATCGGGGGCGGTTCCGACGATGGCCGAGGATAAGAACGTCGGCGACCGCCGTACTGTGCTGCAGGGCGACGTGGCGGTGGTTGGTCGGCTCCAGGAGCTACCGACGAAAGCTCCACTGTCCATGGAGGCGAGCTGGCGCGCTGTGGTGGTCGGGGCGGTGCTGCCCATGGCGGTGGTGGATGCGGCCGCGGGCATGCCGCCAAGAGGGCTCTGGTGGCGGCGCTGTGGGGTGCCAGGGGTGGTCGGGGTGGCGTGGCGGTGCGGGGGATACGTGGCGTGCTAGCAGCTATTGGCCAAGGGCCGGAACGAGTCGGAACGGGTGCGGGGCGAGACGCGGCGGCTCGAGCGCACTGGCGTGCCAAACGCACGCTCTGGGCGCGCCCAGAGCACGCCCACCATCTGTTCGGCGAAATGCCGTGGCCTGCTAGATGGCTTGGTTGGAGCTGAGGATTAGCAGTTCTAGTCTAGGGCTAGTTGAGATGCTAGTGGACATGCTAGTTTGATCAGAGGTGCAAGGTCACAGTGCAAAACAAAAATCATGTCAAAACTGATCATGCCCCTAAGGTGTTTGACAAAATGCCACAGGCACCTAGGCTTTTCTTGGAGGGGCCAAATTCTCCAGACCAGGGTCTCCTTAGATGTACAAGAGGGTGGTGAGGTTAGTTTGTGAAAAGCACAAACTTGTTAGTGCAAGTTTTGCAGAACTTCAATTCTGGACAGGAAATAAATGACATTATTTCATGAACCAAAATTAATCCAAAAGGTGCATGCTCCTGGACTTAAGGGTTTAACATGGGGGACTACAAGTAGGAGAAATAATCAAGGGTCAAAGAGTAAGTAAAAACATGGTTGCTGTACAAACCATCAAGTTGGTCCAGAATGAAAATGAGGTTGATTCACTCAAATTTTTCAAAGAACATAAATAGGTTTTTGCACAAAGTGAAATAATAGGCTCCTACTGACCTCCCCTAATTTTGGAAGAAGTTTTAAAGAAATATTTAAATAGGTTGTAGTGCAAAATGCACTCTGGACCAGAGAAGAAAAACTGAGTGTAGAGCTCAAAATATTTCATGAATGAAATATATTTTTGCATAAAAGTGATTTAAAAACATCTCATGACATCTCCAAATTTTTGTGGGAATTTTAAGTGAATTTATCAAATGGTTGTAGTTCAAAAAGAGCTCCAAATTTTAAAACAAGTCATTTAATGAATAAAGCTCAGGGTGAAATAATTTTATAAATAAATCTACTGATTGAGGGATGTTTTTAAATGAGAGGAAAATAAGTCCAAAATGCTTTGGAAGGATCCACTTGGGAAAAACTCCTTAATATTAAAAGAAAAGTTTTGAAATCAATAGATATATTCTTGCAGGCAAAAAATTTAAATTCTTGGCAAAATTTTAATAACTAAAACCTGGTTAAATTTTTGGGGTGTTACAATACTACCCCCCTTAAAAAAATCTCGTACTCGAGATTTGCTAAGAGTTGTAAAACCAAAAACACTTTTACTTGGTCAAAAGATCATTTTACACAGGCGGTAAAAAGAGGCTACAGTGAGAGGGCAATAAGTTGTGAGTAACTACAGTGTGGTACTGGCGCTGTGTGAAATAAAATAACCCATGTCGTGAGAAGATGCAGATGCAACAGATCAGGGAAAAGAAATCTCCCTCCAGGATTATATGCGGAATAAAACAGTAATGCAACAGAATCACTCATATTAATTGAAGCTAAAGATTTACTTGCCGCGCAAGCTCAGGGGTACCACGCTTAAGTTAAACACGTAAATAAAAGTTGCGATAATAAATATAACAGTGACGTCTAAATCGAAAACGGTTACTAGACGGGGCCCTGAGAAAATGTCTCTGCCACAGGGATACACTCCTCTTCTATCTGGGAAAGTGGATTGACTAGAAAATGAATGTGTCTTTCCTGGTCGGGCCTCCGTGATCTGCCGATGGCAATCTGAGGATTTAAATCTACGAGACTCTGGAGATAACTCGTCACGTGCTGGGCTAAATGCTCTTTCAACGCATAGGCACGACGGGTGAGGTTTGCGAGTATGGTCACAAAACCTCCAAGGCTGGTTGTTGTGGTCTCGTTGTGCACGACGGGACCAGGTATTGTGGCTCGGTTTGGGGTAGAGGTTGTGTTGTGCTGGTTTGGGGCTAGCATGCCCTTTTTATAGTAAATGGCAACGGAGTCTTCCTTCGCACGCTTGCGAATGAGACACCTTGGTGCTGGCTACCGGTGCATGACCGACAGGCTAGGTTGATACGTTGGGCACCGACTGCCAAAAGTGTCAGGGTCACTGTGTGGCTATCTTGTACGAGAAGCTTTGGCTGGGGTTTGGTTATGGTCTGGTGGGTTGGTTTGCCTAAGTTTTTCGACCTGGCTAAGATAGGATTAGCCAATGGTCAGCCTGGCTCTGATACCAAGTCTGTCACGACCGGGTTTTCCGGGTAATAAATTTCCAGAAAAGACCGTCGTGCTCATCAACCCCAGGATTACTGTTAGCTGATGAGGCTCCAACTTGATACAGAAATTCCAAGCAAAATACAAAATATGTAGTACAAGACCGTTCTGGCCTGTGAGTACAACAAATGGTTTCTAGTGGTTGATGGCGGAAGCGGGTTGTGAATCATCAGTGTCTATGGGACTCCCATTCCCACAGGAACAGCTGACCAGGTTAACTCCTATCTTCGCGAGGCTACTATCTCCCTTGAGTGGGTTCGGGGGCTGGCATCGCGTCGCTCCTCTCCGTGCAAGAAAAATCTGGCCAAGACAATAGCCAGGGACAAGCCGGTGAGTACTTTGAATGTACTCGCAAACATTATGAACACAGGTATAATATAACAATGATGTACTAAAAATATTTTATGCTCATGACGTCAGTCACAAAAGATAAATAAATCTCGGATACGTGCAAGCAAGTTATTTATAAAATTGCAATAACATAGTAGTATTAAAATTTATGAAATAAATAACAAGCAATGCCACAGTCGGGCGTCTTAGCGACACCACATAAAGGGCTTTAAAAAGAATGCCACAGTCGGGCGTCTGAGCGACACCACATAAAGGGCTTTAAAAGAAATACCACAGTCGGGCGTCTGAGCGACGCCACATAAAGGGCTTTAAAAGAAATGCCACAGTCGGGCGTCTGAGCGACGCCACATAAAGGGCTTTAAAAGAAATGCCACAGTCAGGCGTCTGAGCGACACCACATAAAGGGCTTTAAAAGAAACTCCACAGTCGGGCGTCTGAGCGACGCCACATAAAGGGCTTTAAAAGAAATGCCACAGTCGGGCGTCTGAGCGACGCCACATAAAGGGCTTTAAAAGAAATGCCACAGTCGGGCGTCTGAGCGACGCCACATAAAGGGCTTCAAAAGAAACAATCATAGTGAATATCCCGGAGATAGGACCATCCCAGAGATACTCGATAATAACAATAATATCACGGGTTAGTCAATAATAATAATAATCATAGTTATCACAAGTCACAAGCAGTAATTCCATTTCTGGTTAACCGTTTCACCTCCGAAGACCGACGCTAAGACCGATACCTGACCCATCCCAGACTGTAACCTTAACCATGGACACGGCTATTCGAATAGGTTTAATCTCTGCAGAGGGGGTACTCTTTACCCACGAGTAACGGATTTCTTTAGTCCATCGGGACTAATTCCGTCTACGGTCTTTTTGTTGAAAACACACCTAACTTGCACACACCAGCTTAACTCACCGGTGTCTGGAATCACCCACGACACCTGTCAAGCAAAACTCTAAGTGGGGAGGCTACAACCTCGCGTAGCATGGGATCAAATTTATACCGCGCGCTCTAAGGGGTGCCCCCCTCTCGGTCCCAACCGGAAACACCCATGCCCCCGGACCAGGTGGCCTGCCTACCAGCTACAACCGGTATCTTCCACCCTAGCCTCTCTGTACGGTGTGTGCTAGAAAGAGGTTGACAACTTACTGAACCGTACTCTACTTGCTGTAGAGACGAGTGGTAGTACGAAAGAAGAATGGGGGTTACTGGAACAAGACTCGATCTACGGTCGACTCAGGAGGTTTAAGTATTGCCTGCATGATTAGCATAACGAATATATTTCAACCAACAGAGTCACCGCTCATATCACCTGGCCATGCCATACCAGACATAACCGTCCCGACGAAGACCGGCGACAAACTCATGCCTACCCAAGGCAGAGGTTTTCCCGGGTTCCTGCCGGTATGCATGCAAGGCACATGAGGGTGATTATCATCACAAGTGTGTTCATTTCCAACAGCATGGAAATCAATAACATGCACCCATGCATATGATCATGTCACATGAAATAACAAGTTTCTCCGAAGTGAGGTGATGTTATAAACGTGTCATCGAACACACAAAAATATTATGCCGGGGTTCAGAATGCTTGCCTTCAATGTGTGGAAAGGCAGGGTGCACTCCAAAACTTGAAACATTTCTCTTCTCTTCCAAAAATCCTATTTTAGCAATATAAAAGAATTAACACACAAAATAAAAACAGCGCAAAAAGTTGTTCTGAAAATTTTTCAAATAAATCTTAAAATAAACTAGACAATATTTGAGAGATGTAGGAAAAAGAATTAATTCATTTGGAGTTATATTTAAAAAGTTATAACCAGTCAATGTTTAGTATAAGTTCTGTTTTTAAAAAAAATAGAAAACAGAAAACGGTTCGCCTAGACTACGTCTTCTGAGATTGGTCGCGTACTTACCGGAAATACGCTTCCACCAGAGAAAAACGTATCGGTCGGGTTGCGCCACTAGTGGCTTGCGTTGGCTCACCGACAGGTGGTCCCCACCTGTCGGGTTCATCTTCTCCCCCCCCCCCTGTGCGCGCCTCGACAGAGACACGGGCCATTTCCAACGGCGATCCCCGGCGACACAAGCCACCATTCGACGCGCTCGCGATATGGGGGTGATCGGGAGGAGGAACCGCATCCATCTGCAGTGGTTGGGGGCGCGGGGGAGCTTGAGGGTGAGAGCACCTTCCTCCATGGCGGAGGGGAAGCTTCGGGAGGGAATGGCGTTTGGCATACCGTGGCTCCCGGGTGAAAATGGAAGTGGGAAAGGGTTCTCGGGGTAGATTTGGAGCCAATGGAGGAGAGTATGGAGGGGAAGCAGCTCTGGTTGCTCGGAATCGACCGGAGGGCGGCGGCGGCCCAAACTTCCAGAGATAGAGGGGACGACGGCCTCTGGAGGAATGGGAGCTAGAAGGGCCTTGCTATGGCATCGAGGAGGGTTCATGTCCAGCATGAAGAGCTCGGAGTGGGTTTATATAGGCAATCGGGGGCGGTTCCGACGATGGCCGAGGATAAGAACGTCGGCGACCGCCGTACTGTGCTGCAGGGCGACGTGGCGGTGGTTGGTCGGCTCCAGGAGCTACCGACGAAAGCTCCACTGTCCATGGAGGCGAGCTGGCGCGCTGTGGTGGTCGGGGTGGTGCTGCCCATGGCGGTGGTGGATACGGCCGCGGGCATGCCGCCAAGAGGGCTCTGGTGGCGGCGCTGTGGGGTGCCAGGGGTGGTCGGGGTGGCGTGGCGGTGCGGGGGATACGTGGCGTGCTAGCAGCTATTGGCCAAGGGCCGGAACGAGTCGGAACGGGTGCGGGGCGAGATGCGGCGGCTCGAGCGCACTGGCGTGCCAAATGCACGCTCTGGGCGCGCCCAGAGCACGCCCACCATCTGTTCGGCGAAATGCCGTGGCCTGCTAGATGGCTTGGTTGGAGCTGAGGATTAGCAGTTCTAGTCTAGGGCTAGTTGAGATGCTAGTGGACATGCTAGTTTGATCAGAGGTGCAAGGTCACAGTGCAAAACAAAAATCATGTCAAAACTGATCATGCCCCTAAGGTGTTTGACAAAATGCCACAGGCACCTAGGCTTTTCTTGGAGGGGCCAAATTCTCCAGACCAGGGTCTCCTTAGATGTACAAGAGGGTGGTGAGGTTAGTTTGTGAAAAGCACAAACTTGTTAGTGCAAGTTTTGCAGAACTTCAATTCTGGACAGGAAATAAATGACAATATTTCATGAACCAAAATTAATCCAAAAGGTGCATGCTCCTGGACTTAAGGGTTTAACATGGGGACTACAAGTAGGAGAAATAATCAAGGGTCAAAGAGTAAGTAAAAACATGGTTGCTGTACAAACCATCAAGTTGGTCCAGAATGAAAATGAGGTTGATTCACTCAAATTTTTCAAAGAACATAAATAGGTTTTTGCACAAAGTGAAATAATAGGCTCCTACTGACCTCCCCTAATTTTGGAAGAAGTTTTAAAGAAATATTTAAATAGGTTGTAGTGCAAAATGCACTCTGGACCAGAGAAGAAAAACTGAGTGTAGAGCTCAAAATATTTCACGAATGAAATATATTTTTGCATAAAAGTGATTTAAAAACATCTCACGACATCTCCAAATTTTTGTGGGAATTTTAAGTGAATTTATCAAATGGTTGTAGTTCAAAAAGAGCTCCAAATTTTAAAACAAGTCATTTAATGAATAAAGCTCAGGGTGAAATAATTTTATAAATAAATCTACTGATTGAGGGATGTTTTTAAATGAGAGGGAAAATAAGTCCAAAATGCTTTGGAAGGATCCACTTGGGAAAAACTCCTTAATATTAAAAGAAAAGTTTTGAAATCAACAGATATATTCTTGCAGGCAAAAATTTTAAATTCTTGGCAAAATTTTAATAACTAAAACCTGGTTAAATTTTTGGGGTGTTACAGTTCCATGGCGCAATCCATGGATACAAAATTACTATATTGTACTATTTAAAAGTCGAGGGAGGGGCTTTTCCTGCGCGGTAGGCGGGGCAGTTCCGCCTAGTCGGTTCGACAGAGATGCGAGAAGATGAGGGAGTAGGCTGCTGCAAATGTATCGCTGTGTTATTTGACAGCGAGTTACTGTTGGATAGGTGGGGCCCCGTGATTTGACTTGCCATTATCATTTTAACTGCGGTGCTATGACTGGCGTGAGTCTCCCGATTCCTGACCATCTCCATACAGGTGACTCTCCCAATGCTCCACCATGTAGTAGAGGCTGGCTCTTGCATGAGAGCCCACTTCTCCACTTTTTCCTTGCTTCTCTTTCCTCCACGTATGCAAAAATGCCATGTAAAGCGCACTATTGTACTTACTTGCTCCTACAGGTGCTAAGCTTGACACATAGGCATAAAGTTTTATGTGGCAAGTTAATCAACAAGAGAGAGACTAGTTTGGTGACCCAAGGAAGAAACGGTGCTAAGCGCCCATACCTAGGTGAAAAGACAATTTTGAGTCTATAGCTAATTAAATGAAGCAAACTTAGCAACAAAAAACTAATAAGCACACCATTTCATTGGAAGAGGTCACTCCTTGGCAAATGCAACAAATAGTACTCCCTGTGTCCCATAATATAAGAACGTTTTTGGCACTACACTAGTGTCAAAAACGTTCTTATATTATGGAACGGAGGGAGTACGAAGAAAGAGATAGAGAGAAGTAAAAAAATAAATGCACTTATAGCCAACCTTATAGCTAACCTTGTTGTAGTATGAGTGACTAAGTGATGACTATGTATGTCATACCAACATCAGATAGCCTAACGCACCGTGTTAAATCTCCAAGGGCGCGACCACGCGAGCGAAGCGACGGTCGTGGTAGGCGCGACCATCATACGGGCTGCTGGCAGCCCTAGGATCTGAGATCAAACGGTCGCATGCTAAGTTGCTGAAAATTTGCAGAATAACACCAGGATAGGATATTCACCCATAGGTCTAGAATCACGCTGTGCAACCGTTCGATCTCAGATCCAAGGGCTCTCGGAAGCCCGTATCATGGGAGAATGGAAAGCCACTACCCTTCCATTCGCACGCTGGCAGTTCACTCCTACTCATCCCCGCACGTCCTTTAATACTACGGCGGTTCGCTCCTAGTCGTCCCGTCCTTTCACATTACGGCAGTTCCACTAATCCTAACCCTCCTCCCAAATCCATGGCATCCCAAATCTCCACGATTGGCGGTGAGTACAAGGATAGAACCATCTCCGGTGATGAGTTTGACTTCATCTACACCCGTTCTTCCGCGATGGTGAAAGGATGCCTTTCTCGCTTCAAACACATGTCCGAAAACTCACATGATGAGTGGGTCGCTGGGCTAGATGTTGAGTACACCATAGTCCTGGGACGAGAGAAGGATCTAAAGGACAAAGAGAGGAAGAAGCCGGCCATGATCCAGGTTTGCGTGCATGACTTATGCTTGGTCTACCACATATGCCATGCTGACGTTGAATGCCTAGATTTTAAGAACTTCCTCGAGAGCAACCTAGTCAAATTCGTTACTGTAGACTTTACGAACGACGAAGAAGTCCTGGGTCGGATAGGCCTCGTTATAGTCAACCCATTCGACCTCCAGAAGAATCAGCTGCTGCCCTCCGGTGGCCAGCCTTCAATGCTGACCCTGACAAGATGCATGGTTCATCCTTCATACCGTAAACTGGAGAAACCTCCATACATGTTTCATCGTTATGCATGGCAGCGGAATGTACTAGATATAGATCACATCCACTAAGCTGCAATGGTTGGCTACCTTTGTTTCAATATCTACAAGGGTTGGATGAAGAGCAAGAGCCAAGTGTGCGGTTCTAGCAAAGAAGTATCGGCCAAGAGGAAGAGGGACAAGGACGAAGTCGAGGACGTGGACGAGGACTCCAAGTAAGGTGGCAGTGTCATTGCTCATGGTGGTTCTAATGCAGTGTCTACCGGAATAGTTGCAAAGTTTAATTTCAGGTGTGCTTAATTTAATTTGAGGGGTGTTTTGTGCTGAGCCCCCAGCAGAACTATGTTATGTTTCTTCTCGTTACTTTAACTCTTTAGTACGTACATACTAGTATTTCTTACATTTCATCTTTTAGTTGGTATAGTACTACCACTCGTTTCTTCACATTATATACGTACAATATATATGGCCAACATCGTATAGCCAGCAGTTTAGTTGGCAAAGAATTTCAGGGTGCTTAGTTTTGTCAAAGAATTCCAGGATGCTTAGTTTTATTTGAGGGGTGGGTTGTACTGGACACCATTATTGTGACTAGCCTTTTTAATACTACCTCCGTCCTGGTTTGTTGGTCCCCATTGTATTTCGTGCCAAATTTTGACCATAGATTAAACTAACAAAATGTTCACGCATGTCACCAAGCATTATATTTTTGAAAACTATGTTCAAATACGAATCCAATGAGATAATTTTTCTTGACATGCATTAAAATTTTGTTACTTAAATCTTTAGTCAAAATTTGGCACAAACTACAAAGGGGACCTGTAAACCAGGACGGAGGTAGTAGTTCTATATGCATAATTTGGCGACGAGCGCTCTCTATATGTACCACCTTTTTTTTAATTTCAAGTTTTTCTCCATGGCGCAATCCATCGATACTACTACTATACAAAAGTATAAATTTTTAAAAGGCTAGAGGGCGGGTCAGTCTAGCTTGGTCGGTTTCACGAGAGGCGAGGGCCTTTGTGATTTGACGGCTCATTACTGCTGGAAGGCGGGGCCTTGTGATTTGACTACTCGTATAAATGCGCCGACGACCTGAGGAGGAGCAAAGAACCGTGCGGTATACTCAAGTTTTCCACTAGAGTAGTACTACGAGGGAGGAGCACGAAACATGGCAGCCCAATGCCATATGGCAATAAAAAATGATCTAATTTGCTAGTCATCTCATTGTTAGCATTGTTCTATTCATTCCCTAAAAAAAGCATTGTTCTATTCATGCCTCGCAGAAAACGTGACATGTGCAGCGAAACACCCGAAGCAAAAGATGAAACACAGGAGCAAAAGAAGAAGGAAGATTATCACCCCAAATGATCTAATTCGCCGCGGAGTCGTAACTGCTTCTTAATCGCCTCCACGACCTCCATCTCCTTGCGCGTCTCCTCTGCCATCTTCTTCATTCTGTCCATGACGTGGGAATTCTCGACGCGAGCCTTCATCATCTGTTCCACGGCCGCATTACATACCTTGACAGCAGCGAGGTGCTCGATGCGGAGCTTCGCCAACTCCTCCTTCTGTTCCATGACGAGGGCCTGCAGCATCTTCATCGAGGACCTACTATACTCATGCATCTTCTTCCAGCCGGCGTTCTTATCCTTCAACAGGTTGAGCTCATGGTAGAGCTTCGCCTTGTCCTCCTGAAGTTGCAGGATTTCGCCGGTCGCCTTCTTCTCCGAGGTAATGCTCTTCTTCAGCAGCATCACCAAGCCGGCGGTCAACTCCCCCTGCTTATTGAGCTCAGCGGGCATGTCGTCGAGGCTCTCCTTTAGCAGCTCCACCAAGCCTTTGATGAACTCCTTCTGCTTATTAAGGTGCTTATTGAGCTGATCGGGCATGCCGTCGAGGGATAACGACTCCAGTGCCGCCGGCTTGGCATGTTCGCCTCCGCGGCTAGGGCGCTCCTGGGAGCCATCGCCTGCCCTTGAGAGATCTTTCGAGGTCTCTGCATGGCAGGGAGCCCTCTTTTTTTTCATAGCCTTGGTTGCCGCTCCCTTCTTACGAGTAGTTCTCGACCTAGAGCTCTGTTAACCGGCCATGACAAGGACGGACGAAGAAGATGCACTTATGAGGAGGAAAGGTAGAGTAATTTTCTGTTAGGTAGTTCCCCTTTTTATAACCTAAGTACTAGCACTAGTACTAATACCTACATAGTGGGAACACGTTCAGGTTTGGTACGTACTAGTAGGTGTGAGCAGGCTTTCGAATGGGATGGGAACAAGGTAAAGATTAATTGATGGTTTTGGTTTCGAGGCCCGAAACGGCGCCAGATGAGTTTAGTGGAACATAAATTTCAAGTATACTACACTGCTCAAATTCGTAAATATTATGTTACTGTCAAAAATTTGCACAAAATACGCAGGAGACCAATGGAAGTACTACTAGCAACCCATGATTTAACTACTCGCACGCGCGCAGTGGAGTAGTAATGTCTTTCTTCCGCCCTCACGTCCACTCAATTTGCATGCGCTATATTAATTGACCATCAATGAAGTGAACGACTTTACACGCGTCAAATTATCACATGGGTGGATCTTGGTACAAAATGGCTTCCGCCCGTGTACCGGCGTGTGTGTGCGAGGGAATGAGTGTGCGTGGCGTACGTGCACATCTTCGCTTCGTGCATGTACCGACAGTATGGCTTAGGGAGGACGAGTATATTCTTCTGGAACCAGCAGCACATCACTGTGATCTATCCACACAATGAGGTCGCGACAACGCCTCCACATGTGCCACGTGGCTTCATGAATGTAGCGTGCCATTGTAATTCTAATTTACGTGTTTTGCACATACTCGAAGTACTAGTAAGGTACACGTGCATTGCACGCATCAGATTTGTAACCAAATTATGAATAAATACCACACTATAGCATGTAAGCTCTGAGTCATATATGCTTGATGTAGACCTTCATTTAATTCTTATAGTTCATCTCATTCAAAATCAATTAGTATTTATAAAAAAGATAGGGCCTCCTGGATTTGTAGGATTTCCAAAAGGCGGGAATAGGAAAAACATGGGATTATAGTGTAATGTCGTCTTGAATCCTACAGGATTGTACGAGTGTTTGATTGTGCATAGAAAAAACACAGAATTCTTTCAAAGAGGTTTGACTGGATGGGATGTTTCCTATGGAATCTAGTGCAAATGAATCATATGGAAAAATTCCTATGGTTTACAATCCTACGAATCGAACGACCAAGATAGGAAAAATTCCTAAGGATTAGAATCCTCCAAAATTCCTTTGAGAATCGTTTGAATCAAAGAAGCCCTTAATCTATTTTATGATTCATGGAATTATGCTTTGTAAAGCATGAAGTAAAAACAAATAATGGCAATTCAACTAGAAAAAAAGTTTGGGTAGTTATGATACGGAAGATTCTAAAACAAAAGAGAACCACTATTGTTTTGAGGTTTGTGCATTATGCTTAAGTTCAAAAATGGAGTCTGCTAGATTGTACATGTGGCAAAATCTGGTGGGGGGCTAGAAGATGGTGCGAGGGGCCGAGTGGAGGGAGACTATGAAGGAATGCAAAAGTGATAGATTGATATTTAGAGAGAGGGGGAGAGAACGTGCGCTGTTGCATGCAGTGGCGGAGCCATGGAAATTTAATGAGCTAGGGGGCCAAGCATTGCTAATCCTTTACGAGGAGGGTCAATTCATGCACTTAAACCATTTTTAGCAGCAATTTTCTAATGATCACATTCATATTAGCCTCAATATATAGTGATATTAGGGGGGGAGCAGGGCCCTTACTGCCCCCTGTCTTCGCCATTGTGCGCGCATCTGAGAGATGAAGCGGAAGGTATGGATGATGAGAGGGGGACGTTGGATATATAATTAATGTGGGTGTATTAGCTATATATGTTAACCCTATATAGAGAGGTATAGATTGATCGATGTGGATGTGGGAAAGAGGGTGAGACCTCACTGGATATATCGATTGATCGGTTTGTGTGGAAAACTATGAAAGACCTAGCTATACACACACATACATAGAGGAACATCAATTGTTGCGCATGCACGCATGAGAGATAAAGAATGCCTGATTTGATGGAGAGGGGGATGTGTGTGGGTTTGTGCCTTCATGGGAAACCGACCTGAAGAAAAAGATTGCATGTGTGTGATGGATAATGTCGAATGGTAGTGTGTGTGCATGCATGCATGAGAGAAAGTTAGTTGTACAATATAAAGAGAAGACGACTGTGTGGGTGTAAAAGACTATGTGAGGTCATAATCAATGTAAAGTTGAATTCAAATATTTGAATAAGAGATTCTGATGTTTGAAACCCATCCATGCATGAATATAACAGAGATGTACGTCGTGTGGTTTGGAAACGAGCATGTTGTGATGTATACACATTGAACAAGGTCAGACTGATTTGAATTTGAGATACCGATGGCAGACATCATTTGGCCACGTCGCATCCGTGCATGGACACACTATACTAATTGGAGATGATGGGTGTCAGCTTTCGGAGCCATAGCGGAGGTGGTGGGGGAGATCGATGGCGTTGGTGATGCTGGTGGCGATGGGGGGCGGAGCGCTGCTCTCTTTCAGCTTTGGGAAGAAGGGGGGAGCGGCGGAGATTTCTGAGATTGGAGTAACAACCGGCGAGATGGGCGAACTGCCCCTGTTTCCCCTCCTTATAAAGAGGAAGGGGGCGGGCGTTCCGTCTTTCCGAATAAAGAAACCACCCACGATCTCTCCCACGATGCCACATTCGACGCGTGCCGTTCGGGGAGGGCGCGGTGGATACGGAGTAAGATACGGCGTAACCCAGGCCGCGCGTGCCCGTGCCCTGTTTTGGGCCTGGCCCAACAGCGCTCGGCGCCATGTGTGGCACAGGCCCGGGGGCTCCTGTCGGTGTACTAGAGTAGGGGTACCCTAGTATCCTGAACTTGTGCACGGGCAGTCGCAGCACCCCGCGGCAAGGCTTGCCGGGTGACCGCCAAGGTCCTCCATGGTTCCTTTGGAGCCATTCAAGAACAAAGTATTCAAGCCAAGGAGACAAGGCCCCGGTAAGAGGAGCTTGCTGGGAAGGCCAACCAAGGCATCTCAAGGAACTTGCCGCGACGCGCCACGCGTCCCGGCAAGGCCCGGTGAGCGACAAGCTTCCGGACGCAAGAAGACAACGACGGCGGCAAGGCGCTTGCCGCGGCAAGCTACTGCTCTGTACCCGCGCTCCCGCACATCCACCAACGTGTCACCCTGGGGCCTTTCCAGGCGCGCGTGGCAAGAGGCTGTACAGCCAGCGGTGCACGGTGGCAAGCGACACTGACAAGATTGCCATCATGGAGAGCGGTGGCGTCCCTGACGGTCCCTTTTTGCACTGTTTGAGTGACGTAGATGGGCATTTAATGCCTTTGTCCCCTGCCGTCTGGGTTAGGTATGATACACTGTACATGTAGTTGTACCAACTGCAATTCCTTTTCCATTTTTACCCTTATCTACGTCAACTTGGCAAGAGCCTGCAGATGACGTCGTGCGGGATTTCTTTGACGGCTTGGTAGAAGTGCCGGTCCACTCCGATGAACAGAAGAGCCTTACTCGCGACACCACCGATGCGGAGATGCAGCGCATCGCCACTAGGCTGGAAGAGGCGGCAGCAGCCGCTGCCGCGGGCGAGTTCGGATTCACCGTGGAGGAGGTAGAGGCAGCAGAGGCGGCAAGCCTTGTTGAGCGAGAGGAGCTTGCCGGCGAGGAAGAGCTTGTCGGGCCTGAAGCTGAGTCGAGCGAGCCCGCCGAGGGCGCGAGCGACTCGTTGAAGATCGGCTCCTCCTCCTCCCCACCTTCAGCCAGCTTGCCGCAAGCGGAGCCCCCAGCTCCACCAAGAAGGCGTCTCCGCCAGGCCAAGGACGTAGCGGGGCGGCAGACGAGTCAATAGCTGCCGTGCCGCACGACACGCTCTACCGCGGCAAGCACTGTTGCCGCGGGAGCGCCTCACGCCGCTGCGGCAACTGGAGCGGGATCTTCCCGGTCCACCGCTACTGCCCCTGCCAAGCGGACAAGGGAACCTACTCATCCGCCTCGTCGCACCGGAGGCGAACCGAACTTCGATCTCTCCGTGCTCAGCTCCGACGAGGAAGAAGAAGAGTAAGATTCTTTGCTGTACTTGTAGTTCTTAAATTCTTGCTGTTTTGCCTTGTATCTGATTTGCTTTACTCCGAACTCATTACTTTTCAGTACTCTGGCCCAGAGAGCGGCGAAGAGAGCCAAGGTCCCGGTGATTGTCATCGAGGACGAACCCACCGCGACAGCAGGGGGCTTGTCCAAGACCACCTTGCCGGACCCGACAACTTTTGCCCAAAGCAGCCCCCAGCGCAGCCCCCAGCGTAAGTGTATAGTTTACTTCCTGCTGTGGGGCGCGCATGGGTGCTCTTTCTTTGCTGACATCTGACTGTTGGTTTGTGTAGGAGCAGAGCAGCCTCACCAGGAGTGCCCGGAAGCCGCTCCTGAAATGCCATCTGCTTCGACTACACCGCCAAGGGAGGATTACCCGGCAAGGGAGCGTTCTCCGGCAAGGGAGAATTCTCTGGCAAGGGAGCGTTCTCCGGCAAGGGACAGTTCTCTGGCATGGGACAACACTGGCGACCCTCTGATGGTTGAGACCATGACTGCAGATCCTAGTACAGGTAATCTTCTTGCTTGAAAACTTCCCTTGGGTTCTTCTTCTTCTGATTTTGTTTTGGATATTTGCTTGACTTTTCTCCTTTTTCCGTTTGTCAGATCCATCTGCCACGGAGCCGATGGAAACCGAGGTCGCCGGCGAGGAGAATGCGCGCAGCAATACCGACGACGCCGTTGCCACCGAAGGAGAAGCCGACGCTGATGATCCCGCCGGTGAAGAGGCTGCCAAAGCTGCCGCCGCAAAAGCTGGCAAGGGATCCGGCGATCGCACTGACGGCCCCGAGGCCTCAGGAGCGTCAGGCGCTGCGCCGACCGCCGATCCCTCCGTCGCTGCTGCAGCGCCAGGCTCCGAAGAACCCCAGCCCGGCGCCTATTTGAAGGCCGGCGACGGCATCTTCATCAAGCTCCCCTGGGCGTCAAGCTCCAGGGCGCCGGTCGAAGGAGAGATCTTGGATGGAGAGGTGCTTGCCTCCGCTGGGCTGACGTTGGTCGATGCGCCAAGCAGCAGCAGCGACGAGCCTGAGGAGGAACGGCTGCTGCGGAAGCTGTTGTCGCTTTACCGCGCCCGACAAGCCAAGCTGGAATCCCGAGAAGCGCTTGTCACGAAGGCGGGAGTGGACATTGAGAAGCGCGCGGAGGAGCTCCGGGGTCTCAGGCAGGAAGCTCTCCGATCCCTGGCAGAGGAGCGGGAGCAAGTCGCCGAGGAGCAGAAAGACTTCCTCCTCGAGAAGGCTGAAGTTGAAGAGAAACAGCGGCTTGTTACCGAAAAGCTATCTGCGCAGGAAGGCGAGTTGGCGCAGCGCAAGGTCAACCTTGACAGCCATGAGGAGGAGCTTGCCGCGTGCGAGCAAGCAATTGGCAGGGCTCTCAAGGAAGCAGAGGATGCCACCACAGCTGCCGAGGCCGCCAAGAAGGAGCTGGAGACGAAGATGGCGCAGCTGGAGGCCGATCTCAAGGCGAGCGGCGAGGAGCTTGCTGCGCTCAAGCGTGAGCACGAGAAGGACGCCGCCGCTCATGGCGAGCTGCCGCATCGTCTCGCTGAGAGGAGCAAAGAGCTTAGCGCCGCCAAGGACTCCAACACAGATCTTGAGTTGAAGCTGGCTACTTTGACCAAGACACTGGACGGCGCCAAGGAGCAGGAGGTGGCCTTGAAGGAGAAGATCAAGGCCGACGAGGCGCTGCTGGCGAATGCTGCTGCCGCCCAGAACGCTTTTAGGGAGAATGTGGAGCACTGGACCGAGGGTCTCGTGAATGTTGCCGCAGCCATCGACAAGGAGCTGGCGCAGCTGGTGATGGAGGATCTCGGGTACTCCTCCGATGAGCACCTCCAACCCAGCGCCAAGCTCAGCTTGTTCTTCAAAGGCGTGGCGACGGCCCTCCAGCGACTCCGGGAGAAGATCCCAAAGCAGCTAGCCGACGAGTCGCGCAAGATCTGCGCGGGAGCTCTTCAAAAAGTGCTGGTGAAGGTGGCCCTCCGCAACCCAGGCCTCAACCTCACCAACGTCCTCAGGACCTTGCCGCCGGATGCTGATCTGGAAGCGCTCAAGACCCTTGTCGCACCCATTGTGGACAAGGTGAGCGATATCAAGAGGGTTGAGGGCGATCACGTAGATTAGGCCGCCCGTTTTCTCTTTTTCTTTGTCGCTGCTGGTCATGTCATGAGAACAATCTGTTAGAGCTGCGACAAGCTATCTTGTAATATAACTCTATTTTGGGTAGCGATTGCTATGTTATTTCCTTTACTTGATTCCTTGCTTTGTATGTTTTTTCCCTACGTTTTTAGGGAACTTGTCGGCGCAGGCACCTAGGCCGCGAGCGCTGAGTGCGGGACGTCAGCAGCCTGCTGGCGGTGCTGCTTACGACAAGAAACCTTGTCGCAACTAGTCGCAGCCCACTTAAGTTGTTGAGCGGACTCAAAACAAAGTAAGGGCGCAACTAGCTATGAGTTGGTTCCTCCGCGCACAGGTTTTCCATACAAAGTACGGTCATTCGAGGAAGATATCTTAAAAATGAAAACTGATTGCTCAAACTTTGGCAACTTAGCTTTTCTGTTGTTTGCTTCCCGGCAAGGCGAAACTTCCTTGAACGATGCTTGGTCCACACCCTTATCTTCTGCTTTCCCCCCGGCAAACTTGTGGGCGAGGGAACCTTCCTTTCCTTTTTGAGAAAAAAGAAAGAAGAGAAAATAAAGATATGGAGCCTTACGGCTCGTTATTGCTTACCGGGGGTAGGTGCTGCACAAAGTGCCAGATAGCGCATGCAAAAGAAAGTAGAAAGCATGAAATTGACAAGATGTGCGGAGCACATGAGCTTTACTTATGCACGGGGTCTGCGCCCGGCTTCGTACAAAGGATTACATGCAACATCGGCAAGACTTGTACAAAAGGTGGTTGCCGGAACAGGTTCCGGCAACCGCGCCTTACGGGTAAAACTTACGAAGATGCTCAATGTTCCAGGAGTTGCTCACCGGAATGCCATCTTTGGTCTCAAGGCGGACAGCGCCAGGCCTAGTGACTCGTTTCACCCGGTAAGGGCCTTCCCACTTCGGCGTCAACTTGTTGGAATTCTTGGCGGACTGAACGCGCCGAAGAACAAGGTCGCCTTCCTTGAGACTTCTGGCATTAACTTTGCGGCTATGGTAGCGGCGCAAAGCTTGCTGGTATCGAGCAGCTCGTACAGCGGCCTGAAGACGGTCCTCCTCAAGGAGCAGCGCGTCATCTTGTCGCAACTCCTCTTGCTCAAGCTCCTCATAAGCGAGCACTCGAGGTGACCCGTATACGAGTTCCATGGGGAGAACTTCCTCTGCTCCATAGACTAGAGCGAAAGGTGTCTGGCCTGTGGCTCGATTTGGCATCGTCCTGATCGACCAAAGAACCACCGGCAGCTCCTCAATCCAGTTCTTTCCGCACTTGCGCAGCCTGTCGAAAGTCCTGGTCTTGAGCCCGCGTAGCACTTCAGCATTCGCCCTCTCCGCTTGACCGTTACTTCTTGGATGAGCAACAGAAGCGAAGCAGACCTTGGCGCCAAGATCTTGGACGTACTGCATGAAGGTGCAACTCGTGAATTGCGTGCCGTTGTCGGTGATGATCCTGTTAGGGATCCCGAAGCGGCAAACAATCGACCTGAAGAACTTGACTGCTGACTGTGCTGTCACCTTCCTCACTGCTTCCACTTCCGGCCACTTTGTGAACTTGTCGATTGCAACGTACAAGTACTCAAAGCCCCCGACAGCTCAGGGAAAGGGGCCGAGGATATCGAGCCCCCAGACCGAAAATGGCCAGGATAAAGGGATCGTCTGGAGAGCTTGAGCTGGCTGGTGTATCTGCTTGGAATGGAACTGGCACGCTTCACACTTGGTTAGTTGTGCAGTTGCATCCTGGAGGGCTGTCGGCCAAAAGAAACCTTGTCGGAACGCTTTGCCGGCAAGTGCTCTTGCGCCAATGTGGTGACCACATATGCCTCCATGTATCTCCGCCAACAGCTTTTGTCCGTCTTTCCGGTGAATACGCTTCAATTTCACGCCGTTGAGTCTTCTTCTGTACAGTGTGTTGTCGACAAACTGGTACATACTTGACTGTCGGGCTACTCTTTCCGCTTCTTCTTGCTCTTCGGGAAGTTCTCCTGTATGAAGGAAACGGACAATCTGCTGTGCCCATGCTGGAGCTTGTGGCTCGACAACAAGGACTAAAGGCACATCTGCTGCTGCGGGAACATCTGCTTCTACGGCGGGAACCTGCGGCTCAGCCGGAGCTTGACGTTCCCCGGCAAGCTTGCCAGAGCAAAACTTGTCGGGAGCGTCTGCTTCAACGGAACAAACCCTAGGGCTTGCCGGAGCAGACTGCTCCTCAGCACCCTTGGGGTTGATCTTGGGGACCTTCTTGGCGGCGGCTTCGGGGAGCTCTGCCGGAAAATAGTGACCAGAAATAAACTTCCTCTTCTTGCTCTGTCCAGTTGATGGCGTTACAGACGGTTGAGTCAGTTTGAGCACAAAGATCCCTGGTTCCACAGGTAACTTAAGTGCGGCGCACTTCGACAGGCCATCGGCAATGTCGTTCTGAGCTCTTGGAACATGTTCCATTCGTAGGCCGTCAAAGTGCTCTTCTAGCTTTCTCACTTCATCAACGTAAGCTTCCATCAACTTACTCTGATAATTCTTGTTCACTTGGCGGATGACAAGCTGTGAGTCACCCCTGACAGTGAGCTTCTTGATCCCAAGGTCTGCTGCGATCCTGAGACCGGCAAGCAAACCTTCATACTTTTCGGTATTGTTCGTTGCTTGCTCCTTGGGAAAGTGCATCTGGACTACGTACTTGAGGTGCTCTCCGGTGGGTGCAACAAGTAGCACGCCCGCACCGGCGCCTTGCAGCGAGAAGGCACCATCAAAAGTACATCAGCCACTCTTTGCTTGCTTCCTTGACGGGGATGCTTGTTTTTGGAATTTCTTCATCTTGTGCTGGCGTCCATTCTACTATGAACTCCGCCAATGCTCTGCTTTGGATAGTTGAAGTGCTCTCAAACTTGAGGCCAAAGCTTGACAGTTCCAGTGCCCACTCGACAATCCTGCCTGTTGCTTCTGGATTTTGCAGTATCCTCTTTAGCGGAAAACGAGTGACGACTGTGATCTCATGTGCTTGGAAGTAATGGCGCAGCTTTCTCGAGGCCAGGAGAAGGCCGAAAAGCAATTTCTGCACACCAGAGTACCTTGACCTAGCCCCCTGCAGAAGGGAAGTGACAAAGTAAACTGGGCGCTGCACCATTCTTTTCTGCATCTTCTCACGCGCCTGCGCAGACCCATGTTTGTCGGGACTAGAGCTTGCCGGTGAAGTCCCCTGCTTGTCGCTGGATGCATCTGCCGTGGTTGTTGGCTCATCATCCGCCTCCCTCTCCGCTACTAACGCAACACTAACCACTTGATTGGTTGCCGCTATATATAGCAGCAACTTCTCTTGTGGCTTAGGTGCGACAAGTGTTGGAGTGGAGGACATGTATCTCTTTAAGTCCTGCAGTGCAGCCTCCGCTTCCGGAGTCCATTTCATTGGACCTGCCTTTTTCAATATTTTGAAAAACGGCAGGGCGTGCTCAGCAGACCTAGAGATAAACCTGCTGAGAGCAACTATGCAACCAGCAAGTCTTCATACATCCTTGACGCGCTTTGGTGCTTCAATCTGCTCAATGGCCTTGATCTTGTCGGGATTGGCTTCAATTCCCCGCCGAGACACGAAGAACCCGAGAAGCTTGCCGGAGGGGACTCCAAACACACACTTCTTGGGGTTAAGCTTGAGGTTGATCTTGCGCAGATTTGTAAATGTTTCGTTTAAATCTTGAATCAGAGTCGCCTTGTCCTTGCTCTTGACCACTATGTCATCCATGTAGGCTTCCACATTTCTGTGTATTTGCGGCTCAAAAGCGTCATGGACTACCCTTGCAAATGTTGAACCAGCGTTCTTTAAACCGAAAGGCATCCGTACGAAACAGTATGTGCCACATGGGGTGATGAATGCGGTCTTCTCCTCATCCACTTCTGCCATGAAGATCTGATGGTATCCTGAGTATGCATCAAGAAATGAAAGCAAGTCACATCCGGCCGTGGAGTCAACGATCTGGCCGATGCGTGGCAAGGGAAATGTGTCCTTGGGACAAGCTTTATTGACATCGGTAAAGTCGATACAAAGCCTCCATTTCCCGTTTGCCTTGTGCACGACTACAGGGTTGGCCAACCACGTAGGATGGAGAACTCCTCTGACAAGGCCTGCTGCTTCCAATTTCTTGATTTCTTCTGCGATGTATTCTTGGCGCTCCACTGCCTGTTTCCTGACTTTCTACTTGACGGGCCGCGCATGAGGACAGACGGTAAGATGGTGCTCGATTACTTTCCTGGGAACATCGGGGATGTCTGACGGTTGCCATGCAAACACGTCGACGTTCGCCCGCAGGAAAGCAACGAGCGCGCTTTCCTATTTAGGGTCGAGAGTGGCACTGATGGTGAAGGAACCACCAGTGCCGTCCTCCTTGGCGGACACCTTCTTGGTCTCTGGTGGAGCTGCCATTGTCTTCTGACGCTTGCCGGTGGAGCTCGATGGTGCGTCCTCGACGGTAGCGCAGCACTCCGAAGAGGTGCGCTTGCCGGAGTGGGCATCAGAACTCTTGCCGGACTTGGTCTTCTTCTTCGCCCCGGGAGCTTCAACGGCAAGTGACTTGCGATCTGTTGCGGCTGCTGCTTCCCGGTAGATCTTGTCGGCGCAGATAAGAGCATCCTTCTTGTCGCCAGGGACAGAGATGACACTCATCGGGCCTGGCATCTTCAGCATGTTGTATGCATAGTGAGAGGCTGCCATGAATTTGGCGAGTGCTGGACGGCCGAGTATCCCATTGTAAGGCAATGGAAAGTCAGCAACGTCAAAAGTGACCCTCTCATTCCTGAAGTTCAACTCGCTGCCAAATGTCACCGGCAACGTGATCTTTCCCTTCGGCTTGCTCCTTCCCGGATTGATTCCTTGGAATGTGCCAGTCTCTTCGAGCTCGCCATCAGGGATCTAGAGTTTCTGGAGTACCGCGGAGGAGATCAGGTTCAAGCCGGCCCCGCCGTCAACTAGCATCTTAGTGACCTTGAGGTTGCGGATAGTTGGTGAAACCAACATCGGCAAGCACCCGACCGCAGTTATGCGATCAGGGTGGTCCTCAATATCAAAGATGATAGGCGTGCTGGACCACTTCAGAGGCTTGCGTGACTCGATGGGTGGTTCTGCTGCATTGACTTCCCGCACCCACTGCTTGAGCTGGCGGTGTGAAGTATGCAGAGAAGCACCGCCGTCAACGCATAGGACCTCTGTGGCTTTCTGGAAATCTTGCTCATCGGTCTCGTCATCATCCATATCTTCATCGTCGTCGTCATCTTCATCCTTGTCGCGGCCGCGGGGAGGTCTGTCTCCTTGCCGCCGTTTGGCCTTGCCGCGGCGTCCTCCTCGACCGGGGCGTTTCTTGCCGGCTCCTCCGGCACCTTCCTGGGCCTTCTCCTTGTCGCGTCGCTCGTATTCAGCTTTTTGCTGCTCGACAAGCTGCTCGACCTTCTTGCAGCTCTGGAGGTCATGGCCCTTGGTGTGGTGGATCTTGCAGTACTGCTTGTGGGTGCCGTCCTGCTTGTCGGCGACCGCCACAGCCTGGTAGTTGGTGCCCATGGCAATCTGCTCGCCGGAGCTACCAGCCTTGGCTTTCTTGGCGCCACCTCCGTTGCCGGACTGCTCAACGACTAGTACATCTTTGCCTTTCTTTTTCCTGTTGTTCTGCCGCCGGTTTCTCTTTGCCGGGGCAGCCTCCTCACTATTAGATCCTCCTGCTTTTGTATTCTCTCCGGGGAGTTTCCTCCCTTCCTCAGCACATGCGCACTTGTCGCCCAGGGCATATAGCTCACTAACATCTCTGATCTTGCACATCGCCATCTCCTCCCGCATCCTGCGGTTTCGCACGTTCTGATGGAACGCGCTGATTACCGCGGCAGGGTGGACATCTGGGATGTTGTGCTGTACACGGCTGAATCTCTGAATGTACTTGCGCAGGGGCTCTCCCTCCTTCAGGGTCAGCAGATGAAGGTCGCTCTCTTGGCCATGAGGCTTGTGGCCGCCTATAAAGGCGACGACAAACTGATGGCATAGGTCTGCCCAGGAAGATATGGAGTTGTCCGGCAAGTGCATGAGCCAGGATCTGACATTGGGCTTGAGCACCGGCGGGAAGTAGTTGGCCAGGATCTTGTCGTCCCGCCCCCCGGCAGCTTGCACCGCGATGGTGTAGATGCTGAGGAACTCTGATGGATGCGACTTGCCGTCGTACTTCTCTGGTACATCTGGCTTGAAATTCTTCGTGCTGGGCCACTACACTTGCCGCAGCTCGCGAGTGAACGCAGGGCAACCTACCGCGTACGGCAAGTCGCCTGGTTCCCCTGGTGCATGAATGTCGACAAAGGGCCCAGCGCGCTGGTCCGATTGACGCCGCGCTTCTCTTCGGCGCTCGATGCGAGTACGAGCGTCTTCTTGCTGCCGTTCGTGAAGAACTGGGCGCTGATCTTGACGAGCTCGTGGATCTGATGATGCGGTGGAGTCACTGTCGAGGTGGATCCGGCGAGTCGGCGATCTTGGCCTTCGGGGTGGAGAGTGCATGGTGGTCGCACCCCCACCGGTTTCGTCGCCATCGGCTCGTGCCTGGCGGTCCTGCCGCGGCAGTGATGTACTCGGCTGCCGCGGAGTGTCACCGTTGGCGAAGCCGATGAGACTCTGAATGGTGGTCCTCCATCCATAAATCTTGTCTGCCGTTGGAGGGTAATCCAGGAGCAGTTGAGCTCGCGCGAAAGCTCTGCTGGAGTGGTGGGTGGTAGTGGCGAATGGCGTGAGGAGCGGGATATGCTCGGACTTCTAACTATGTTAGAAGGAGCAGTATCTCGTCCAGGCGACCGTGTCTCGCTCGTGCCAGCATGTTGGCGTGCATGCTGGTCTTGAGCACCCCGAGATGCACCAGCTCGATCTTGGTCCAACAAACGTATGGTACTGCGAATACCATAACGCTGTCGGTCCTGCGCCTCCTGAGATGGGCGCGGTGCATGTACGGACACCGAGGTCTGCGTAGCCTTGTCTTTGGACCTGGCAGCACCGTGAGCTCCCTCGTCGGCGCCCGTTCTTCCGCCGGCGTCTACCCCACCACCCGCTTGCTCCGGTGGTGGTGGGATCAACGTGGACGGAGCAGCTGCCCCCGAAGCCTTCTTCTTCGGTGGCATATCGATGAAGAAGATGAAGATCTAGCTCGTGTGAATGCCGGATCAGGTTCACACAACCTCGACGCCCCCTACCTGGCGCGCCAAAGATGTCGGGGAAACTGATCCACGAACACCTATGGGACTGGCGGACCGTGCCCCTTTCGGTTCGGCGGGGGGCGGAGATCGCACGAACAGCGGATCGAGGCGAAGCACACGAGCAGTTTACCCAGCTTCGGAGCTCTCCAGAGAGATAACACTCCTACTGCTGCATGTCTGAGTGTATTGAGTTCTTGCTCGGGAGCGCTGAATGCTACAGTACACACTAGCTGCTAACGAGACCGAGCGTGAGTGTTTTTCTGCCTCTTTCCCCCCTCCTCTACATTGCGCATGGGCCTCCTTTTATATGCTAAAGGGGTCTCCGACAGGTGCCAACGTAGACTAGGGTAAAAATGGAAAAGGAATTGCGGTTGGTACAGCTACCTGTACAGTGTATCATACCTAACCCTAACGGCAGGTGACAAAGGCATTAAATGCCCGTCTGCGTCGCTCAAACAGTGCAAAAAGGGACCGTCAGGGACGCCACCGCTCGCCACGATGGCAATCTTGTCAGTGTCGCTTGCCACCGCGCACCGCTGGCTGTACAGCCTCTTGCCACGCGCGCCTGGAAAGGCCCCAGGGCGACACGTTGGTGGATGTGCTGGAGTGCGGGTACAGAGCGGTAGCTTGCCGCGGCAAGCGCCTTGCCGCGGTCGCTATCTTATTGCGTCTGGAAGCTTGTCGCTCACCGGGCCTTGCCGGGACGCGTGGCGCGTCGCGGCAAGTTCCTTGAGATGCCTTGGTTGGCCTTCCCGGCAAGCTCCTCTTACCGGGGCCTTGTCTCCTTGGCTTGAATACTTTGTTCTTGAATGGCTCCAAAGGAACCACGGAGGACCTTGGCGGTCACCCGGCAAGCCTTGCCGCGGGGTGCTGCGACTGCCCGTGCACAAGTTCGGGATACTAGGATACCCCTACTCTAGTACACCGACAATGGGTGGCTTTTGCATCACATATCTATATCCATACCCCTATATATATTATATTATATTTTTTAAATTGTGTGCGGGTAACTTTAACTTTGAAAGATGGTCGTTGGATGAGGCGAATCCGATGGTCCAAAGATGGCGAATTTGAGCACTATTGGTCGTTGGATATCATCTAGATTCCACCCGATTTTCCCACATGTATAATCTAGAAGACTCCATGGTTGAACTTACGCATAATGCACAAACATCAAAACACAAGCACTTCTTCTTTGTTCTAGAATCTTCCGTATCAGAATTACCCAAAGGTTTTTCTACATGATTTGCCATTATTTGTATTTACTTTATGTCTTACAACGCACAATTCCATGAATCTTAAAATAGATTAGCTTTCTTATAAAAATAGATGATTTTGAATGAAATGAACTATAAGAATTAAACAAACATCTACATCATGCATATATGACTCAAAGCTTACATGCTATAATGTGGTATTTATTCATAATTTGGTTGCCAAATCTCATGCGTGCAATGCACGTGTACCTTACTCTAGTCTAAATGGTGTTTGTGTGTGTTGTGCGTGTTGAGGTGCAAATTGTCTTTTTTTTTTGTACATGTTAAGCTTGTTCTCCCGAAATTTCAAGCTGCGCCTTGTTATGCCAAAAATTCAAGCTAGCGTCTCTGTCTATTGTGCTGCAAAACTCCCGCCTCTTCAACCCGCGCCTTGTTAGCCCGAAATATTTAAGATATATCTTTGTCTCATTTTGCTTCTACAACTCCCTCCATCTCAACCCGCACCTTTCTATTCCGAAATTACAATGCGCGCAAAAACTCCCACCTCCTGTGAAATCCCGACACGCGAAATGCCCATTGTAGCCCTGAACCGAAAGAACCGCCTCAAATCGGTGGGGGTACTTTCATAACTTACACCACATTTCGGACAAGCGCGTCCGTAAGCCATGGTTCCCCACTGCCATCCCATCTGCCCACCCATTCATACATAGATGCCGCGAAAACCCGCGACAAAGCCCCACACCCTGCTCCATCCGCCACCGAGCTGGAGCCTCTTCCCTGATGACGTCGTCCACAGCAACACCTCGACGTCCCTCATCCACAGTACCGGATGAGGATCATCGTCGATCTCGTCATCCCGCCGGTTCAGCCACCCCGTCCTCCACCTCCAAGGAGCTACCCCGACGTTCCCCTCGTCTTTCGCGCCACCTCTATTCCAACACCGCCATCTTCACCTACACCACTGAAAGAGCATCATCATCACCATTTCCTAGGATGAAGCTGCAGCCTAATCGGCGCCACCATAGAGGTTGTACACTAATCTCCACATTTTCTTCTTGATTCGATCTCACGGTGCTGCCGACGCTCGGTCCCGAGCCCACACGGCGCGGCTCCATCCACGGCGGCATCGCCGGCCACTTCCTCCATGAAGTTGCTCCCTCGGCGACGACGTCCACATCAGTAGGAGCTGCGACTACTTTAGCTCGCTCGCACTGCTGCTCTACTCTAGCTCTCGGTCCCCTGCCCGGTCTTCTCTTGCTATTGCTCTTGCTTGCGCTGCTGGTCTCGCTCTTGCTCTTGCTTGCGATGCTGCTCCGATTTAGCTACACTTCAGTCGACTGAATCAACTTTTGGGTCAGTCAATTTTCAGGGGGGGGGGGGGCTCGCTGGGGTGAAGGAAGAACCAGCCGCAGCAGGGAGCGGGGCTTGCCAGAGAGTTACCCCACTATCTATCTTAGGGTTCAGGGTGGGGGCGGTGGTCGCCGACGGTGGCGGGGCGTTGGCGTGGGGATCGCCGGAGAAAAAGCTCAGCACGGGAGGGGGGGCTAGAGGGATGGACGGGGCGGCGGTGGACCGGCGGTGGGAAGTGTTTTCGCAGCAGGCGGGGCGGCGCACCGCCGGCCGCGGGCGGCAGGGGGCTGCTGTTTGGTTGGTGGTGGCTGGCGGCTGTGAGGGTGGAGGTTGAAGATGAACTGCAGGCTCTTCATTTCATATCCAACGGCTGCAAAATCGACTAACCAGAGATGAAAAAGTCAGTCGACCGACGTGTAGCCTCACCTTGCTAGTGCGTTTAGTTTCGACAGCAAAATTCAGTTTCGATAGTTAAGTTCAGTTTCAACAGTTAAGTTCAGTTTCGACAGTTAAGTTTAGAGAGGAGAGGCTAATGTATTTTACATCTAGCACTTTGTGGTTATGTATTTTACGTCATGTATTGGAGGTGCTATTAGAATTCCACTCAGGTTAATGTTGTCTCTCTTGTCCTGCTTCAGCCTCGGCATCGTACAACTCACCGGAGCTGCTCCAACGATGAAACCCTCCATCACATCGGAGTAGTAGCTTGGGCTCCATCTCCAGACGCCTAAGATCTTCTTCCCCTCCTCCGAAAGCCAAGTCAGCCGGAGCATCCTCACCGGCCAACCCAATCATGCTGAGATCAACATGGCTTCACCAAAGAGGTTGTACACTTGTTGCATATCTTTTTTACTCTACATGCTATATATTTGTCCACTGAACACTCGTAGAAACGGGAAATACGATTATTTTATCCTACTATATGACAAGCAGTGAGGTACCAGGCAACTTAGCTATCCATGATGGACTCTCTTGAACGCCATCATTATTTATCTCTGCGCGTTTGAACTATGCATTTGTCGATAGGCCTGGGATTTGAGCTGGTATGGCAGTGGCCTAGGTCCAAAGTAATAGAAGTACCACAAAAACATTTTTTAGTGTAGGATTTTCCTTCCTCAAGCCTGCTTACTAGAATCTCCAGTGCTTGAAAGGAAAAGTGAATGAAAAACATAGGAATTGGAAAGTTTCCTATGGTACTACTTTTCATGAATTTGGTGCAAGGGAATGGAGCAAAGGAAAACTGTAGGATTTGTTCCTTTAGTGTCTCCTTGAAAGAAAAATCGTAGGAATTCTAACTTCCACTTGTCCTCCTTTTCATATAACTATTCATCAAGCACAAGACTAAGAGATAATTGCATAATAGCATTATAACCATGCATTTTCTTGTGGTTTGACTTAATCTCACCATGCTTTTTTTGCATCTTGTGATCTTCCAATTGATGTGAATCAAACACCCAGATTGGCAGAAATCCTGTGTTTTTAAATTCTCTGTTTTGCATGTGCATTCCTATCCTATTCCTGTCTATTTCCTATCCCTGCATTGTTAGAATCCTCAAATTCAAACAAGCCCTTACTCAATTACTTCTGTTACAGATATGTGTCAAAGAAAACCTTGTGTGGTTTGTCCTGCTCCTGTGGTGCTGTGTTCCACCCCAGCTCAGCTACTCCAACGACGAAAGGGTTCACCACAGCAGGGATCCACTCTCCAGACTGTCTTTCACCGCCTCAGATCTTCTTCCCCGCCGCCGGCAGCCACGACAACTGCTTTACCATCATCAACTGAGCAGATGACCTTGAGGACTACACGGGTCCGCAAGAGAGGACATACTCTTCCGTGTCTGCTTACGTTATGTGTCGCTTAATATGATGACATGCTACATTATTGTCGTGTTCACCTATTAGACTCCGAGTCAGGTCCAAACTAATGGTGAAACTTGAGTTTTTAAATGGTTGCGGGGTACATATTGGGGCAACAATCAGTACTATCTGTCTACTATCTGGTTAATCTCGGGTGTCTACTATGAGTTTCATGTTGGGTGCAAACGAAC
This sequence comes from Triticum aestivum, assembly GCF_018294505.1. NCBI lineage: Eukaryota > Viridiplantae > Streptophyta > Magnoliopsida > Poales > Poaceae > Triticum > Triticum aestivum. Next base: position 284,545,985 of record NC_057798.1, read on the forward strand.
ATGAAAGGAGCCATTATCTGTATTTTTAACTAAAGCTATTATCTGCCTGCTATCATTGGTTTTGGGTCTATCCACAGTTTGCTACCATCACTCTAGATTTGTGCATGCACTCGTTACATAATCTCACTATGTTTTATTCATATGCATGCCAGTTATTGTATACAATGGAACTGATCATGTAGAGCAAAAGAGACGAGCCTTGCGTGGCAATAAAATTTCATACAGACGTCGCTCCATGGTGGGCGCAAAGGCAGCCCCCCTCCACCCATTTCAGATCGTAATCAAGAGGAAGATAACTGTTCTGACGGGGATTCAGAAGGAGAAGACCACTCCTATTTACCCCATGAGGTCTTCGCTCTAACTTGGCATGCTGATGTTGGTAATATCATGCATATGGTGCCTTGCATTGCTTACTGTATACATTAAAGATGTCATCTGCTTAGTTTAGACATGCTTTGTGTCAGTGTCATCTGTTTAGTTTGTTTATGGTATATGTGAATCATGCAATGCCATCTTGTTTAGCCAGGCATCATATATGTGAATTTTGCAATGCCACCCTGGTTAGCCAGTCATCTTATATGTGAATTATATCATGCCATCATTTTTGTATTACGTGTTAAATTTGTCAGCAATTTTAGTACATTCAATTACTCTTCCTGTGCATCAGCCATTCGGCACGGTCATGGAAAAAATCTGGAGTGGAAACAAGATCTTCAGAGTAGACAATGCTATCTGACGAAGCGCATGTCTTGTTGGTTACCGATAGCTCCTCAGAGGAGGATTCAGAGACAGATGACCAGTCATATTTCCCCCCCGAGGTGCATGCTCTAACTTGGCAGGGTTATGTTGCTCATATCGTGTGTATGGCATCTTGCATTGCTATGTCATTTGCTTAGTTTAGATATGCTTTGTGTGAATGCCACTTGTTTAGTGTCTAATTACCATATATGTGAATTATGCAATGCCATCTTGTTGCAAGACATTATATATGTGAATTATGCAATGTTATTTGTTGCAAGGCATTATGTATGTGAATTATGCAATGCCATGTTGTTTAGGAAAGCGTCATATATGTGAATTATATCATGCCGTCCTTTTTTTGTATTTCTCATTGCTTTTGTCGACAATGTTTGTATATTCAACTGCTCTTCATGTGCATCAGCCATTTGAATTGGTGATGGAGAAATTTGGAGTGAAACCAAGGTCTTTAGAGCAGACAATGCTACCTGCTAAAGCAGATATCTTGCTGGTTACACATAGCTCTTCACGGGAGGATTTAGAGGTAGATGACTAGTCCAATTATCCCCCTGAGGTTTATGCTCAAACTTGACAGGGTTATATTACTCATATCATGCATATGTTGTATTCCAATGCTTAGTTTTTACATCATATACACAATATTGAATGCCATCTCCTTAATTGACACATCATATATGCGATTTCCCTCTTCTCACTTCCTTAGTATATAAAACATATATTTGACTTATATCATGCCATGCCAACCCATTTTCTAAAGACATAATATAGTTATATCATCTCATCCTGTTTACATAGTCATCATATTTTAAATTATGTCATTCTATCTGTGAATTATATCATGCCATCATGTTTCCATCGACGGCATGTTTGTGATTTATGGCATGCCAACCACTTTAATAGACACATCGTATAGTTATATCATGTCATCCTGTTTACATAGTCATCATATTTTCAAGTATGTCATTCTATCCTGTTTAGTTAGCCATCATACATGTGAAATTGTGTCATGCTATCCTGTTTAATTAGCCATCATATATGTGAAATTATGTCCTGCTATTCTGTTTGGTTAGACAACATAAATGTCAATTATTTCATGCCCTGTTTTCTTCCCTACTATCCATTGCACCTATCTATCTTACAATGTCTGTACATTCAATTACTTTTCTTGTTTATCAGCCATTTCAATTGGAGGGAGTGATGGCAGTATCTGTGGGAGTAAAAACACGGTCTTCAGAAAAGATCGTGCTACCTGTCGATGCAGATAAAACCACGGGTGTACTTGCCCAAGTACCAGCCCCACCACACATAACCCACACTCATGCAGATTGTACCCCTACCCAGTTGGAAAGAGAACCAGCTACACCCCTTCTAACCCCAACCCCAACAGCTAGTAACCCAGTTCCCGTTGACACAACACTGTCTTCACCACAGAGCACCCAAACACGAGCAGTTAGTAAGGCAACTGCAGTGCCCAAAGCACGAGGACCACCACTCCGAACCCCAAGTCAACGCTTAAAGCAGAAGAAGAATTGTTCTCAGGCAAGGTTCCATAGCTATGGTTCATACTACTTTGCTCTTGCATCACTGTATTTACTCATACCAACTAATTTCAAATTTGAAGGATGCAATTGAAACTCCAATGGCGCAACAAGTATGTTTTAAACTTGTTTCTTTAACGTGTTTGGATGTTTGCTGTTGTAACTTGATGTATGTTGATTTCAGTTTCAATTGAATAAACAGTTATGTTCTCATGCCATGCACATTAGAACTGTTGTTATTGCTGTGTAGTTTCCCACACTTATATTCTGTCTATGCTGCTTTGTCTTAAATAGATATGATTCGAAATGTATCTATCTTGATTTGGAAACATAAACTAGAATGATATAGACCATACCATGACCATACTACATAGATATATGTTTGTTTCATGCTGTTATCCTGTCCACCTTACTACTGAACTAGTTTACCAAAATGAGTTTCATATACTACATTGTAAACATGTGATGTGTTTGTTTGTTTCTCTTTTAGAACACGGATAAAATATTGGAGAAGAGTAGCCCGTTATGCAATGGTAAAGGAAGTAATGCAGATAAGGTTCAAGATAGTGAGACATCCCTGTTAGTCTCCAAGAAAGCTAATAAAAACTATATTGAAGACACTGAGACAACCCCAAAGTCTTGTCTTGATGTAGTGTTCGAGTTACTGGCTACTACTGCTGGCACCAGTTCTTCAAACTCGTTGCCTGAATCAGTTTGGCTTCTTGAGTCTCAACTTCAAGTTGAAAGACATTGATCAGATGTTATGCAACAGGAAGCCGAAGGACTGAGGAAGTCCCTGCAGAATTCAGATGCATACTTTCTGGAGCAACAGCAAGTGCTGGAGGACTTAAGCGCCAAACAAGAGAAAGTTAGTAAGCTTGCTAAGCATCTTGCCAGCATTATGGGTAGCCAGGATATTGTTTCTTGAGCTCTTCTCAAGTGGTTTCAGTTCTGGACTTGTTTTGCTGCGGCGTTTATATGCTGCTGTGTTCCCTATATTTGCACTGGTGGCGAACTTTGATGCCCAGTGGATGTAATATGTGTAATAGACGTGATATCCTAGCGTAAGTTGCTTGCTTATTTATTTCCTTATTGTCTTGTTTATTTCTTTGCTTGTAGTCAGTGTAGTTCTTTTTCCGCGGTTTGCTAGTGGCCACAATAACCTATTTTTTAAAACTAGGCCACAATAACCGTGGGCTACATATTTACTGTCATTACCACTTCCCTCCTACGGGCCATTGAAACAATGGGCCTTCTACATGTCGTAGAAACAATGGGCCTTATACGGGTCGTAGACACGATGGGCCTTCTACGGGCCATATCATCAATGGGCCTTGTACGGGACGTATGATCAGTTGGCCAAACATGGGCGAATAACAAACCACATTATGGCCGTAAACGGGCTAGAGTTGGAATCGTCTACTCAAGGGCCGACCATAACGGGCCATCGTTAATCGGCCGTATTTGATGACACTATGAAAACAACCCAACGTATTAACGGGCCACAAAATGGGCCGACTATAACCTCGAGCTGAATTTAGCCCACAAGCAGAAAATGACAGTAATGGGTCGTAAGTAAATGAATGCTGGAAATGAGCCCAAGAGTAAATGGGCTCTGAGTAGGCCGAAAGATAACATGGGCTGGAAATGGCCCAACGGAATAACATGCTGTTAATGGGTATAAAGTGATACACTGTTCATTACGGGCCAGTTTCACCACGGGCCGTTAATGGGTATAAAGTGATACACTGTTCACTGCAGGCTAGTTTCACCATGGGCCATTAATGGGCCAAGAGTTACAAAGGGCCTCATATGGGCCGAAAGACGTCATGGGCCATACATGGGCCAGAAATGAAAACGGGCTGGAATCATATTGGATGGACCAGATGACGCTACTGTGCCTAATTCGGATAGGGCGTAATGGGCCTTGGGTTAGCGGGTTGTAAATGGGCTATATGCGAACATGCCGTTAACAGGCTTTGCATGGGCCGGCCCGCCACCTTTTGACCAAGTCAAACGGGCCGGCCTTTTCACATGAATGGGCCTCTATTGGGCCGTGCCACATGTCGACGTATCATAGGTGCCTTTTGTCCAATGAGTGGATGATATCTGTCCCAACGATGAGCCGACACGTGTTTCGTCCAGCCGATGATGATTTTACATGTGGAAAATCCCCATTGGTCCGGGCTGTTAATGGGTTATCTGATGCAAAACCTGACCCGATAGCTGAACAGCATTCCGTTATGGTGGATGCCACGTGTCGGTCACCCTTGACGAAAGCACTTGTGCGACGCGTGATTTATCGTCATGGAAGTGGACACTTCTGTGATGATAATTTTGGTAATGTCATGGAACACTTCTATGACAGCACAGGTATGACTATCTTGATTCTGTCATAAAATCGTCATGGATGTACGTGCATGACAAAAACACGACCTACTATGACAAACACGTATCATCACGGAAGTGTATTTTTTTGTAGTGCCGCCTGTAATCAAGTGTTCACACACGAACACGCCACCGTGTACCCTCAACACCGGGGGTGATGCACAGCAGCTCACGCTGAAGGAGACCCATCCAGGAGCTTGGTACGCAAGCAATCTGGTGGGCACTTCTATAGACCTGAAACCCCCACACGCCCGGGAGGGACCTATCAGGGTGCTCGGTGGATATGGGCTGCCCTGGGTCGACCTGATCACCCCTAGGGCTTCGAGGTTCACCGCCCCGCAATAAGAAGAGCGAACAAAGAATGAAGAAGAAGAAGAACTAGCATTAAGGAGAAAAGATTTTTTTAGAAAAGGCGGTAGACCCCTGGCCTCTGCATCTGGACGATGCATGCAACCACTTTATAAATTATTCGCACAAGACCTTACAAAGTAATACAACAGCAAGACTAAAGCCACCTTCTAGACAATATCTATTGCTACTCCTATCCAATTGATGAAGGGATGCTGATAGTCTGGGCCTAATACCAAACAGACCTCGTGACCAAACCTAACATCTAATACCTAAGGCCCGACCAGGACGCCTGCTGGGTATGGGGCACCCACCTGTCCGGCACACACTCAAAGGCCGCCACCGCCACCTGCCACCAATCCATGTTCGGAGTTGTACTGCTGCATCAACCTTGCCCGGGCTAGCTGTCGTCGATGCCACCATGATGCCAGGCAGTGTCACCCTCCTGCGTGAGTCCATCATCGCACATAAGACTCCTAATCCCCAGGGCGCCATGCCATTGAGATCTGTCACCATCAATGTGTATGATGAAGCGCTGCTCCACCAAAGATGGTGTTCACTTGTCCTTCGAGCCCCCGTACACCTCCAAGAAAGACGCCCCAAGGGGGAAACAACGCAATTGCACCATCGTCTTCTGATCTATCGATCTAGGGTTTCCCCGGAGGTAGTAGATAGTAGTCTAGAACTTATCTACGGCGATGCCTTCAAGAAGGGAACAACACCACAGAGTGCTGCCACCACAGGCTTTGGCATCTATCCAAGAGCAGGTTTTCACCCAGATTTGTTCGAAGAACTCCATCCGGTTCTTGTGCACAGATCGTCGCCTTCTTTGTCGGAGAGTAGACCAAGGATCCAGTCGTCGCTGGCAGATCCATGCAGCCAGCACCGAAAACCCTAGTCATCGCTGTAGATGATGTGTTTGATTGTGTGTTGTTCAATCTGCCGTCACCCCATAGGTATATAAGAGGCGGCTGGACTTCCTGCGCAAGGAAAAGGCTCGGATTCACCTCCAAAATCCCAGTCAAATTCGGATGGTTTTGTCCGAACTTTCCAAAACTGTTTGGTTTAAAAATGTCGGCACCTTGTGGTTCTTTTTTGAGGTGGTAAAGGACCTCGGATGGAAACAAACCCAAAAGATGTTCTGACTGTTTCAACGAGACAAACAACTTTCATGTTGATCGTTTTTTGATTAAAGGACATTTTGAGGGGCTAATTGCTCACACATTGTATTAGACATCAATCAACATGTGGTTGATGTCCAGCGTAATATTTTAATCTCTAGCCGGTCCGCACCGTGTTGACTGTAAATTTTGGGTACGACCTCAGATTGGAATGATTTTTGTATCAAAATCGATCATTTTGACGAGATGAAGACAATTTGTGTAAAACATTTTATCATATGAGGTTGTCTTGGGGGCTTAATTGTCCAAACAATACTCTGAATATAAGATCTTAGTACTTTGAGCATAGTTTTGACCTTTGAAATGAGATCGAAAGGCGATGGCCCAAACTTCAAATATGTTCATGTCGACAATACGGAACTTTTTTATGTAGACCATTTCTTCATTTGAACACATCATAATTAAGTTGTTGACCTTACCAGAATCTAGTGTCAACACATGCCCCCCTATTTTTCGGCAAAGCTTGCATGCCAAAAAATAATTTGCACAAAGATTGTTGTAAGGACGATGTCAACACTCCGTCGGCCATTTGCATATTCTTAGGGTGATAAGTATATATCGGCCATTCCTTGTTTGAACCTCTTGATGCAAACTTGGGTGAAAACTTCTCAACTTTTATAACAATCTGTTGATAAGGTTGCATAGATATGTATCTCAAAGCCATCCTCTGAACATTATTCATCCTTTTGCTAAGATTTTGTAGATAATCAAGAATGAACTTCCTCCAATCCTTGCTTCGCCTGCATAAAAGTTTCATTAGTGGCCGAGGTGGTGAGCTCCAATTAGGCCTTACCTATGTTGGCAAGAATAAGCATCGGCTATTGATAGATGTGCAATACACCATGACCAACATGGTAGCCAGATGATTTCTATGCGAACTCTCTCCAATTTTCATATCTAGATATACGATGAATATTGAAACAACCCAAGGTAAATTTTACGTCTAGACATACCTCAAGGTAAACTAAAAGTGATTCGTCAAAACATTGATAACCCTTGGATATTTATTGCACTATACTAATAAAGAATCGCCGAAAGCCTCACTATGTAAATCATCTACAACAAGGAAAAGCTCCAATCCGAATAACAATGCATAGTCGGCTTTGATCATTTGTGCATAAATATTTTAAGCGGCATGAGGCTTCACATAATAGCACCATAAGGAGATATATAAACAACACCAACACCTTGGGCATTGCTACAAATTTAACAAGCTAAAATTAGTATTATGCATGATGTCAATATGATGCTCAATAATAAAATCAACCATGATTTGGCCTTACATAAATTCTGAAAACTAGTAAGCCAAAGCACACGCAATCAAAATAAAATTCCACTTTGCAATTTTGGTGAATTTGTCTATGCATAATATCTTCAATGTCATCAATTTGACAAATTTCTATGCAAGCACTTACCTCAATCTCAACTCAAACTAAGGACGATGTTAGAATACCACACTGGCCATTGTTATATATATTCTTAGGGCGATAGATAAATATCTTCCATTACCATGAGGTCCATGTAGAATTCACCCACCAAAGCATCAATACCCAAAATAATCAAATGAAATAGTGATGTCTACTACACAACCTTCTTCTTGTAGATGTTGTTGGGCCTCGAAGTGCAGAGGTTTGTAGGACAGTAGCAAATTTCCCTCAAGAGGAATACCTAAGGTTTATCAATCTGTGGGAGGCATAGGATGAAGATGGTCTCTTTCAAACAACCTTGCAACCAAATAGCAAAGAGTCTCTTGTGTCCCCAACACACCCAATACAATGGTAAATTGTATAAGTGCACTAGTTCAACGAAGAGATGGTGCTACAAGTGCAATATGGATGGTTGATATAGGTTTTTGTAATATGAAATTATAAAAACATCAAGGCAACTAATGATAAAAGTGAGCACAAACGGTATTGCAATGCTTCGAAACAAGTCCTAGGGTTCATACTTTCACTAGTGCAAGTTCTCTCAACAATAATAACATAATTAGATCATATAACAATCCCTCAACATGCAACAAAGAGTCACTCCAAAGTCACTAATAGCAGAGAACAAAGAACATATTATTGTAGGGTACGAAACCACCTCAAAGTTATTCTTTCTGATCGATCTATTCAAGAGTCCGTAGTAAAATAACACGAAGCTATTCTTTTCGTTCGATCTATCCTAGAGTTTTTACTAGAATAACACCTTAAGACACATATCAACCAAAACCCTAATGTCACCTAGATACTCCAATGTCACCTCAAGTATCCTTGGGCATGATTATATGATATGCATCACACAATCTCAGAATCATTTATTCAACCAACACAAAGTACTTCAAAGAGTGCCCCAAAGTTTCTACCGGAGAGTCAAGACAAAATTGTGTGCGAACCCCTATGCATAAGTTCATTGAACCCGCAAGTTGATCACCAAGACATACATCAAGTAGATCACGTGAATATCCCATTGTCACCGCAGATAAGCACGGCAAGACATACATCAAGTGTTCTCAAATCCTTAAAGACTCAATTTGACAAGACAACTTCAAGGGGAAACTCAATTCATCACAAGAGAGTAGAGGGGGAGAAACATCATAAGATCCAACTATAATAGCAAAGCTCACGATACATCAAGATCGTACCACCTCAAGAACTCGAGAGAGAGAGAGAGAGATAAAACACATAGCTACTGGTACATACCCTCAGCCCCGAGGGTGAACTACTCCCTCCTCGTCATGGAGAGCGATGGGATGATGAAGATGGCCACTGGTGAGGGATCTCCCCTCCGGCAGGTTGCCGGAACAGGGCCCCGATTGGTTTTTGGTGGCTACAGAGGCTTGCGGTGGCAGAACTCCCGATCTATTGTGCTCCCCGATGTTTTTAGGGTATATGGACATATATAGGCGAAAGAAGTCGGTTAGGGGAGCCACGAGGGGCCCACGAGGGTGGGGGCACGCCCAAGGGGGTAGGGCACGCCTTCCTGCCTTTTGGCCACCTCGAAGCTTCCCTGATGTCTACTCCAAGTCTCTTGGATTGCTTCCGTTCCAAAAATAACTCTCTCCCGAAGGTTTCATTCCGTTTGGACTCCGTTTGATATTCCTTTTCTTCGAAACACTGAAATAGTCAAGGAAACAACAATTTGGGCTGGGCCTCCGTGTCACATCCCTAGTTTACCTTGCACTTTGTCTAGCTTGGTTGTTGCATCATGTTTAAATTTTTCCTAAACTTGAAATGGGGATATGCAAACCCCAGTACCCCCCTAAACAATTCCATGTTCAACTGAAAATTGTTTCAATGAACCCAAAATGCCCTTCATAAATATTCATCACTTTTGTATTGGTCCAGAACCTCTACCAAAAATAGTGCACATTTTTCCAGAGCATTTATGGGCATTGTATTAATCCATATTTTATTTGAGTTAGAGCACATAAAAACTATAAATATTTTTATAGCTCCAAATATTTTGAAAATAATTGTGGGACGTTGCTATATTGCAAAGAGCTCGCACAAATAATTTCAGCTTTTATAAAAATGATTTGGTGCTAAACTAAATAAAAACAGAGGCAAAAATAATAGAAAACATAAACAAAAATAAAATAGAGAAACCAGAGAGAGACAACTTACCTGGCGCTCACCTGGCAGCCCAGCTGGCCCAGCACTGTTGCTGAGGCCCAGCCCACCAAGGCGAAGCGGTCGTCTTCAACCTCTGCCAGTAGGCAGAGGCGTGTTGATGCCAGCGCGTCCGAGGCCTCCACCTCCTCCTTCCTAGCCTACCTGGCTCCTCCTCGATGTACCAGGCAACACCATGCAGCCCCTCTACTCTCTCTCACTCTCTCCCGTCCACATCCCCGCCTCTGTTGCCCTCCCCCGTGATGGCCAAGCGCCACGGTCGACGCCGCTCCCCGCCTGCGCAGCCACTGCCGTCCCCTTGCCCCGTGGTCATGACCCCGAGCTCCGCCCAGGTCCGAAGAACCTCTCCAGTGACCCACTCAATCCTGGACGACCCCGAGAAGACACCGCGACCTTTCTACTCCACCCACGGCCGCCGGCTGCCATCGCCGATTCGCCGTCTCCGGCGCGTCCCCGAGCCCACTGAGACCTCCTCTGGCTTTGCTGTGAGCTCCTCTTCCTCTCCCCCTAGCTCTCGTGCTCGTTTGGCTGCCTTAGCCACCGTTCCCACCGCCCGATATCTGACCACCGCCCAAGTGCTCGCCTTCGTCGACTCTGTGTACCCTGCAACCTACTGTTACCTCCGCTGGATGCGCGGGCGCGCGGGCTACCTCCTGGTGGCCTTCACGCGTCCAGCCGCTGCCTGTAGCTCAAGTCTAGCGAGCCACCGCAGTTGTTTTGGTCGTCGCCGGTGAAACTCCGACGACCGTCGACGTGGGCGTCATTAGGTGCTAACCCTGCCAGCTAAGCCCCCTAATAACACTAACAGTGGGCCCTACCCCTGGTCAAACCCCAGTTAGCGATGGGTTTGACCGGGATTAGCCCATGTCTCACTGACGTGTGGACCCCACACGTCAGGTTTGACCTGGAACGAGCCTATTGACCATGCTGACGTCACCCTGACGCGATGCTGACGCAGTTAATCATTTTCTTAATTTAAAAATAATTCAGTAGTTCCAGAAAATATCCGAAACTTCAAAATTCATATAAATTCAACCATAGCTCAGAATGAAATAATTTATATATGAAAAATGATCAGAAAAATCCAACCTATCCATATGGACCATTTTCATCCATGTTTGAACAACTTAAATCTATTGTATACAACAATCTGAATAAATGTCATTTGAACTGCCTTATGTGGAGTTTGAATTTGAATCTTAGATTCAAACCAACTCCATTTAACCTGCTGCTAGTTGCATTAGCTCCAACCACAGCATATTGCCATGTCATGATCATGCATCATACTGTGCCCTGCATTTATTGTGTTTCTTCTTTGTTTGTCGGTGCTTGTCCCCTCTCAGTAGACGTGTACCGACGATGTGATCGATGACACTGATGAAGAACTATACTATCTCCAGAAGTGCCAGGCAAGCAAAAACCCCTTGTCCATTCTGATACAATCCCACTCTCTCGCTCCCGCTCTCTTTTACTGCATTAGGATAACAACGATTCATCTGTTACTTGCTACGGTAGTTTAACCCCTTATCCTCTGCATGACCTGTCATTGCCATAGTAAATAGATGAAACCCAATAGCATGAGTAGGAGTTGCTTGAGCCCTGAGGTGCCTACTCATTCATCCTTGTTAGTCATGCCTACTATTGCTTAGAGTTGTGTCAGGTTTGATTCATCGAGGATGAATTGGAAAGTTGTGAACATGTCCTACTGTATGTGAGCTAAGTGTGTGAACACGATTTGATAAAGGTAGCGGTGAGAGGCCATGTAGGAGTACATGGTGGGTTGTCTCATTGAAACCGTCCTCAGCAACTAAGTTTTGTGTTTGTGATCCATGACCAGTTACTACGACGCATTGGAATGCTTAAGTGCCCCTCTCGACTTCTTAACCACCCTTGTCCTCTTTCCAGGAGTTGCAAGTATTTTCAGGTGTTTGTAGTATGCTGGAGGCCGTGGGTTGTGCTGACCCGAGGGGTGGGCTGTGATGCGGTAGGCACATGGCCGGGTATGCCGGGCGCCCGTTTGGTGTTGTGGAAACCTATACACATCGTTCGGGGCCGTATGTGGAAACCTTGGCCGGACTCCCTATGGATGGAACCTGAATAGGCGATAACCTGTACTAGAGACTTGAGTGTTTAGGTAGGCCGTGGCCGACACCCTCGCTGGGCTTCCGCTTGAAGGTTGCCGAGTACATGTCGTGTAAACGTTGGTAAGTGGTGAGAGTGTGTGTGAATAAGTACACCCCTGCAGGGTTAACATCATCTATTCGAATAGCCGCGTCCGCGGTAAAGGACCTCTGGGTTGCCTATACAGTTCATAGACAAGTGAAAGTGGATACTCTAAAATACGCAAGATAAGCGGGAGTGCTATGGATGGCGTTCTCGTAGGGAGACGGGAGCGGATCCATAGTGGTGTATTGTTATGATGAATATGTGGACTCGTGTGCGCCAGCTCAAAAGAGTTACCTGCAGTCGTAGACTAGGATAGCCACTGAGTCAAAGCTGGCTTGCTACAGTTAAACCCCACCACCCCCTTGGTTGATAATGATGCATAAGTAGTAGGTTCTGATGTAAGTCTTGCTGGGTACATTTGTACTCAAGTTTGCCTATTTTATGTTTTTGCAGAGAGACTTCAGTCTCACTAGTAGTTCAGCGTGGACTTCGACGTTTAGCTTGTTACCTCAGCTACGATCTTGTGCCCTCGGCAGGATCTTGTAGATAGTCAGGCTTCTCAGCCTTTTTCATTTGTAGATGTGTGTACTCAGACATGTTAAGCTTCCGCATGTTCTTTGACTTGTATGCTCTGAATGTTGGGTCATGAGACCTATGTTTGTAATATCTCGCTCCTCGGAGCCTATTGAATGAAACACTTGAGTTGTAGAGTCATGTTGTGATGCCATGTTGTATTTGCACATATCGAGCATATTGTGTGTATGTTATTGAAATGCTTGGTATGTGTGGGATCTGACTATCTAGTTGTTTATCCTTGGTAGCCTCTCTTACCGGGGAATGTCTTCTAGTGCTTCCACTGAGCCTTGGTAGCTTGCTACTGATCCAGAACAGTTAGGCTGGCCGACATGTGTCCTTCTTCGTTTCTGTGTCTGTCCCTTTGGGGAAATGTCACACGGCGTCTACTAGAGTCCTGATAGTCTGCTAGAGCCCGGTTTACCGGAGTCCTACTAGCCCAGTTGCTACAGCCTGGATTCACTCGCTTATGACTGACACATTCGTTGTTGGGTCATGTATGCATGTCCCTATAAATTGGCGCCACTTTGGGTTCACGACTAGCCATGTCAGCCCGGGTTCTTTGTCATATGGATGCTAGCGACACTATCATATACGGGAGCCAAAAGGCACAAACGGTCCCGGGCCTGGTAAGGCGTCACCCGTGGGAATACCGTGCGTGAGGCTGCAAAGTGATATGAGGTGTTACATGCTAGATCGGTTTGGCATAGGATCGGGGTCCTGACAGCTTTTGGTATTAGAGCCTGACTGCCTTTAGGATTACCAAGCCAAACTAGTCAAAGTTTAGTCTATAAACTCTTTAGTTATATGTAGGGGAATTGATTGTGGGATGGAACGTAAGGCTCTTTTTACTCCTTATACCTCATGCCTCTGATCCCAGTAATCTTATCTTTCCTACGGGATTAAGGAACTAAGTTTTCTCTTCTTTCTATTAGGATCATGTGTTACTAATCCGTAGACCTATAGGATTGATGGTTCTAAGCTTCAGTTCGGTTCCTACTACTTCCATGTGTTCATAGTTGGCCTCGGAATTTTGATTTTGTGATGATCGAGTGGATATGACTGCATTCTGTAGGATGTCTCAATCCTTTTTGAGCGTTTACAACCGTTATGCTATCCGAGTCATCCCAGGTTTCTAAATAATCTGACGCATTTGCAAATTCCTTCTTTCCGTTCCCGATGCTCCTTTGGGCTAGATTAACCACACTAATCAGTGGGTTGAGGTACTTCATTGTCTCGTCATATATGTTGGAGTTATTATTATGACCCTAGGTGTCTTAGGGGATCACCTAGTACTCTAGCCATATTTTGTGTTTCTAGTGTGTTGACTCTGGCCATCATCCTCGAAAGCATCTTGTGATGCCATTTAGTAGTTGGTATTCTATTCCTGGGTTTTGGAACCTGAGATTCACCCTACTTACTTCATGTTGATAGTGTTTGCTAGTTCCTTTAGGTTATTATTAACCTTGTGATAGCCCTCGAGGTTCATGGTATATCTTTCTTTCAAGTACCATGAACTGCTTATGGCAGAAGTTCCTCACTGAACCGAAAGATCACAACCAGAGTGCTCTTGACAAGTTCTTGATTCTATGATGTTACTCTGTCAATTCTACCTATCTGCATGGGTTATCCGGAAGAAATGTGTTGCACTCGTTCGACATGCTAATCTATGCATACACAACTCAGAAAATCATATGTTCTTTTGAGTTGTCCCTCTTTACTTGTATTCTGACCCTCGTTTATCAATTGATAGTCAAGAGTATGCGTGCATCCGTTCATTCATACCTATTACTCTTGTGGTTCGTCAAGCCATTCTGTTCCAGAATGAGTAGGAAAAACAAACTCCAGTACCTTATCCATTTCTAGGATTTGGTCAAAGGAGTTGTATTCGGCAGATCAAAATGCCAATCCAGCTTTTGATTCTGTTCTACCGTAAAGTGCACCGTCTTATGTCAAGAATGTCATGGGAATTGCACATCATCCTATGACCTGTTGATACAGTGATACTCCCTCCATCATTATTCATTTCTCGGTTCCCATGTTGTTGCAACCGAAATGCCGACAAGTGAAACGTGATGTGAAATCTATATTCCTAGCAACTCTGTTGCTTGGTAGTTAAAGGACAATAATTCCATCATTAGCGTTTTGGTTACTAAACCACCATCCTAAGGTTGATCGTGCTACCCAGTCCTTATTCCCGGTGCACTTTTCAATCAACGAGTTAGGATAGTGTCAATCCTTGCTTATTTGATCATATCACCTTGCCCTGAAAAGCAAGATTATTCCCGAGCTTAGTAACATATCGGTGGTTCGTGGTTTTTAGAGTACCTTCTCGGAAGCATCACCAGGTCGTCACTTGACCGCTATGTTAAGTTTGTGATCATGTTGGTTTCCTTGTAATCCACCCTTTCTCCAAGAATCTATGTTGGGTACCCCTGAGCTAGTTGGTTAAGCTGAACAACAACTTGGAGAGTAGGAAGATGGAAGCTTGTCTGATTTAGTTCATTTAAAGGGATATCTTGTATGTGTGTTAAAGGAAGATGATATCTTCATCAATTGATCTTTGTGACCAGTTCTTGGACCTATTGTCTTGCAAAGACTTTTATTTGAGTGTGGGCTCTCCTCAAGTCAAATCAGAACCAACGATGTTCGTAATGTTGTCTTACTCATGGATTTTCCTCGAGCATACACCATTATATCTTTTGTTCTGACCAATGATATCACTTGTTCACATGATTGTGGAATTCCATCTATATGGAAACCCCGATGACTTGTTGTTGAGCCCATCAGCACTATTTTCTCTCATCCATGATTCGTGTTGAACATCCAACTAGTATTGGAAACTTCTATAAGCATTATGTTCATGTCCCGTTCATGAAGCATGTGTTGGATGAAAGAACTGATTTTCTCAGATTCACGTGCATTTGGTGCAAGTTGCCGCCATGAGTTCGAGATAGATTGTTTTTGTTTCCTCTGGAACAATGCCAAGTCAGTCATGCACATGCGAAGTATGCCATGGTTTGACAGGCTCGCTACCTCCATTCCACATGTATCTCCTAGTACACCAAGCCACTGGCTTATTTGTTCAAGGAGAAGAAGTTCCTTCTTAAGAGCATGCCTTATGTAAGGACTTTGATATCTTGGATGATGGTTCCCCACCTGAATCGGTAGTATTTTACTATAAGAATACTACGTGGCCATGCCTGTCTGGGACAGCATGCTCACATGTGTGTAGCAGAACCAGCTCATGTTTTGGAGCTTGTTATCATAGTTCATCCCCCGAGAATCTCGCAACGTCATCTCGTCGATTTGTGTTGCAAACTTTCGTTTTTCCTTCTAGTCTTGATGAGTCCGGAATATCCTGACACCAACCAGATCTGATCCTCAGGCTGATATGATGGTTGGAATGTTTTCCAAGAACTATAATATTGGTCTCTCTGTAACCCGGTAAAGAGAATTTTGTGGCCAACACACCCAGCCGAAAGACCTGTTATTGTAATATCTTGATTGAAGAAGTTGGCCACCCCCCCATAAGGACTTCGTAGGATTTACTCCCTAGTTGTGCCTTATAATTTTTGTGTTCCCGAAGTCCAACCTTTTACTTGATGTTCTAGATATCAAACCATATCTATGAATGGGATACACTAGCACATGAAGGAGAACATTAGAAGTGGAGTGCTAAATGTCTCTCGGTCGATCATCCAGATTTTGTTCCCTTGGCCCCGCCAAGGTGAAATCTGAGAAGGTGTTATCTTCCTTTGCATCCGCATCTTCCACTGGTATTCATCATGGTAGTATGTTGTGTTGCCAGGATCCTTGACATGGATATTGGTAAAACCTTGATCAATGTGGAGATGCTCAAGTTCTTGAGAGCATGCACAAGCGCTAGGTGTTAGCACCGGCACTAACTGGGATTTCTCCCAGTTTTCTTCGGTTATACTATAACCTTTCAAACTGTGGATTTACTCTCTATTGTTGGGTTTCTCCCCAATTACTAGAATCATTCCTAGTATTTGCATTTTGTTCCTATCCTGCACCGCCATTGTGCCATCCTACCATGGACTACCTTCTCAGTAAATACTGATCAAGATCATCATCAAAAGTGGTCCTACCATGGATTGCATCCATTTTTCGATGATAAGCAAAATCATCCTTGTGTTATCTTCGACAAGGTAGTCCACATCACCCATCCTAGTCCGAGTATGTCATCCTCTCAGACTCCTTAAATTGATCAATTGTGTTTTTCCCTAGGCTGGAATAGAGAGTTTCAATGCTCTCTAAATTAAAAGTAACTCTTTTTGCCACCTCAGGTAATGGTTCCACGAGTCACCTTCTCTGAGGTGTCTCACTGTGGTATCATGGCAACTCAACTCCTCGCTATGTTGACAACCGTTCGCCACTCTCTTAAGTGTGGAATTGTTGTCTACCTAGTGAACCCTCATCATCTATTCCCGTCCATATCCCTCTAGATGTGTGCTTCATATCTCAGCTGGAGAGATGTTCCTGTGTCTCATTCCGAGAGTTGATCCTAAGTGTTCAATCTTCGAGAAGATCGATCCTTCTAGAGTTTTTCCTTTCCTCTCGTTGTCATGTTAGTTGGAGTTCTCAGAGCAAGACGTCAAGATCAATTTGAGTCAACAAATCAACAACCTCGAGAAGACAGTTGGATCATGATGTTTGTGATACTTAGTGTCTCCTTTATCTTCTTACCTCACGTCTTGAATCTCGGGACGAGATTCTTGTTTAGTGGGGGTGAGTTGTCACATCCCTAGCTTTACCTTGCACTTTGTCTAGCTTGGTTGTTGCATCATGTCTAAATTTTTCCTAAACTTGAAATGGGGATATGCAAACCCCAGTACCCCCCCTAAACAATTCTGGGTTCAACTGAAAATTGTTTCAATGAACCCAAAATGCCCTTCATAAATGTTCATCACTTTTGAATTGGTCCAGAAACTCTGCCAAAAATAGTGCACATTTTTCCAGAGCATTTATGGGAATTGTATTAATCCATATTTTATTTGAGTTGGAGAAAATAAAAACTATAAATATTTTTATAGCTCCAAATATTTTGAAAATAATTGTGGGACATTGCTATATTGCAAAGAGCTCCCACAAATAATTTCACCTTTTATAAAAATGATCTGGGAACCGAGGAAAAAATAATAGAAAACATAACCAAAAATAAAATAGAGAAACCAGAGAGAGAGAGAACTTACCTGGCGCTCACCTGGCAGCCCAGCTGGCCTAGCACTGTAGCTGAGGCCCAGCCCACCAGGGCGTAGCGGTCGTCTTCAACCTATGCTTGTAGGCAGAGGCGTGTTGATGCCAGCGTGCCCGAGGTCTCCACCTCCTCCCTCCGAGCCTGCCTAGCTCCTCCTCGATGCACCAGGCAATGCCACGCAGCCCCTCGACTCTCTCTCACTCTCTCCCATCCTCATCCCCGCCTCTGTTGCCCTCCCCTGCGATGGCCGAGCGCCACAGTTGCCGCTGCTCCCCGCCTGCACAGCCATTGCCGTCCCCTTGCCCCGTGGTCGTGACCCCAAGCTCCGCCCAGGTCCCAAGAACCTCTCCACCGACCCACTCAAGCCCGGACGACCCCGAGAAGACACAGCGACCTTTCTTCTCCACCCACGGCCGCCGGATGCCGTCGTTGATTCGCTGTCTCCGACACGTCCCCAAGCCCGTTGAGACCTCCTCCGGCTTCGCCGTGAGCTCCTCTTCCTCTCCCCTAGCTCCCGTGCTTGTTTGGCCGCCGTAGCCACTGTTCCCACCGTGCTCAATCTCCGGCCGCCGCCCAAGTGCTCGCCTTCGTCGACTCCGGGTACCCTGCAACCTGCTGTTGCCTCCACTGGATGTGCGGGCGCGCGGGTTACTTCCTGGTGGCCTTCGCGCATCTAGTCGCTGCCTGTAGCTCAAGTCCGGCGTGCCTCCGCCGTTGTTTTAGTCGTCGCCGGTGAAACTCCGGCGACCGTCGATGTGGACGTCATTAGGTGCTAACCCTGCCAGCTAAGCCCCCTAATAACACTGACAGTGGGCCCTACCCCTGGTCAAACCCCAGTTAGCGCTGGGTTTCACCGGGATCTGCCCATGTCTCACTAACATGTGGACCCCACACGTCAGATTGACATGGAATGACCCTGCTGATCATGCTGACGTCACCCTGATGCGATGCTGACCCAGTTAATCATTTTCTTGATTTAAAAATAATTCAGTAATTCCAGAAAATATCCAAAACCTCAAAATTCATATAATTCAACCGTTTTCATGCATGTTTGAATCATTTATCCATCTGGACCATTTTCATGCATGTTTGAACAACTTAAATCTGCTGTATACAACAATCTGAAAAATGGCATTTGAAATGCCTTATGTGGAGTTTGAATTTGAATCTTAGATTCAAACCAACTCCATTTAACATGCTGCTAGTTGCATTAGCTCAAACCACAGCATATTGCCATGTCATGATCATGCATCATATTGCGCATTGCATTGATTGTGTTTCTTCTTTGTTTGTCGGTGCTTGTCCCCTCTCAGTAGACGTGTGCCGATGATGTGATCGATGACACCAATGAAGAACTATACTATCTCCAGAAGTGTCAGGCAAGCAAAAACCCCTTGTCCATTCCGATACAATCCCACTCTCGCTCCTGCTCTCTTTTACTGCATTAGGACAACAACAATTCATCTGTTACTTGCTGTGGTAGTTGAACCCCTTATCCTCTGCATGACCTGTCATTTCCACAGTAACTAGATGAAACCCACTAGCATGAGTAGGAGTTGCTTGCGCCCTGATGTGCCTACTCATTGATGCTTGTTTGTCATGCCTTCTATTGCTTAGAGTTGTGTCAGGTCTGGTTCATCGGGGATGAATTGGAAAGTTGTGAACATGTCCTACTGTATCTGAGCTAAGTGTGTGAACATGATTTTATAAAGATAGCAGTGAGAGGCGATGTAGGAGTACATGGTGGGTTGTCTCATTGAAATCATCCTCAGGAACTGAGTTCTATGTTTGTGATCCATGACCAGTTACTACCATGCATTGGACTGCTTAAGTGCCCCTCTCGACTTCTTAACCACCCTTGTCCTCTGTCTAGGAGTTGCAAGTAGTTTCTGGTGTTTGTAGTATGCTGGAGGCCGTGGGCAGCGCTGACCTGAGGGGTGGGCTGTGATGAGGTAGGCACCTGGCCGGGTATATCGGGCGCCCGTTTGGTGTTGCGGAACCCTGTACACATCGTTCGGAGCCGTATGTGGAAACCTCGGCCGGACTCCCTGCGGATGGAACCTGAATAGGTGATAACCTGGACTAGAGACTTGAGTGTTTAGGTAGGCCGTGGCGGACACACTCGCTAGGATTCCGCTGGAAGGTTGCCGTGTACATGTCGTGTAAACGGCGGTAAGTGGTGAGGGCATGTGTGAAGAAGTACACCCCTGCAGGGTTAGCATCATCTATATGAATAGCCGCGTCCGCGGTAAAGGACCTGGTTGCCTATACAGTTCATAGACAAGTGAAAGTGGATACTCTAAAATACGCAAGATAAGCATGAATGCTATGGATGGCATTCTCGTAGGGAGACGGGAGCGGATCCATAGTGGTGCATTGTTATGATGAATATGTGGAGTCGTGTGCGCCACCTCAAAAGAGTACTTGCAGTCGTAGACTAGGATAGGCACCGAGTCAAAGCTGGCTTGCTGCAGTTAAACCCCACCACCCCCTTTGTTGATAATGATGCATAAGTAGTTACTTCTGATGTAAGTCTTGCTGGGTACATTTGTACTCACGTTTGCCTAGTTTATGTTTTTGTAGAGAGACTTCACTCTCACTAGTAGTTCCGCGTGGACTTCAACATTTAGCTTGTTACCTCAGCTACGATCTTGTGCCCTCAGCAGGATCTGGTAGATAGTCAGGCTTCTCAGCCTTTTTCATTTGTAGATGTCTGTACTCATACATGTTAAGCTTCCGCATGTGCTTTGACTTGTATGCTCTGAATGTTGGGTCACGAGACCTATGTTTAATATCTCGCTCCTCGGAGCCTATTGAATGAAACACTTGAGTTGTAGAGTCATGTTGTGTTGCCATGTTGTATTTGCACATATCGAGCATATTAGTGTATGTTATTGAAATGCTTGGTATGTGTGGGATCTGACTATCTAGTTGTTTATCCTTGGTAGCCTCTCTTACTGGGGAATGTCTCCCAGTGCTTCCATTGAGCCTTGGTAGCTTGCTACTGCTCCGGAACACTTAGGCTGGCTGGCATGTGTCCTTCTTCCTTCCTGTGTCTGTCCCTTCGGGGAAATGTCACGCGGCGTCTACCGGCGTCCTGATAGCCTGCTACAGCCCGGTTTATCGGAGTCCTGCTAGACAAGTTGCTACAGCCTGGATTCACTCACTGATGACCGACACGTTCTTTGCTGGGTCATGTATGCCTGTCCCTGTAAGTTAGCGCCACTTTGGGTTCACGCCTAACCATGTCAGCCCGGGTGCTTTGTCATATGGATGCTAGCGACACTATCATATACGTGAGCCAAAAGGCGCAAACGGTCCCGGGCCTGGTAAGGTGACACCCGTGGGAATTCCATGCGTGAGGCCGCAAAGTGATATGAGGTGTTACATGCTAGATCGATTTGGCATAGGATCGAGGTCCTGACCCTCCGGTCAATAGGTTAGTCCCCAAAATAGATAATATAATAGCTTGAATACTTCATAAATTATAGATAGTTGAAGACGTATCAACATCCCCAAGCTTAATTCCTGCTCATCCTTGAGTAGGTAAATGACAAAAGAAATAATTTATGAATTGTGAATGCTAGCAGGTGCATAAGTTTGATCAATAATAATTTAAATCACCTTTTCTAGCATCATTATATGTCATAACAACAGCTCATCTCATAAAACTTCTCACGATCAAGTAACAAGCAACTCACATGTTAAAGCATAGACCATAAACTTTCTGGAAAACTAGCAAACTATGTTGTCAGTCATCAAACAATTGCAATTCATCTTATTTTAGGGAAGGGTCTATGTAAGAGCTTTGATTTAGCAAGTCCCACATACTCAACTATCATATAGTCTTCCATGATTGCTACCACTCAAAGCATATTTTCAAAACAAATAGCATCGGTCGAACACAGAGAAAGATAGGGGCTTAATGTTTCGCCTCCCAACTTACTTATCATATATATAATTGTCAACAATAATAATTCATGATCAAATATATTTGAATGGCCACATATGCTTATATCTTTCCCCATCACATGATGCTTGCCAACTAAAGAGTAGGTTGCAATGAGAAGGAATACTACTGACCCTTGCATAAAAGTAAAAGATAGGCCCTTCGCAGAGGGAAGCAGGTATTTGCAGAGGTGCCAGAGCTCGAAACTTTAAAATAGAGATGAAAATAATTTTGAGGGGTATGCTTTCATTGTCAACATAACAAACAAGAGTTCCCAATATCTTCCATACTAGATACATTATAGGCGGTTCCCAAATAGAATGGTAAAGTTTATACTCCCCCTCCACCAACAATCACACTCCACGACTTGTCTGAAACAACGGGTGTCGTCCAGCTGTCAGCAATCCTGGGGGAGTTTTGTTTAAATTATTTGCGATTTTGTTTTTGATCTTTTGGTCATAGGACTGGGCATCCCCGTTACCAGCCACTTTCTCGTGAATGATGAGTGGAGTCCACTCATCGTGAGAATAACCCACCTAGCATGGAAGATACTGACAGCCCCTAATCGCCACATGAGCGATTCAGACATACAAAATAGATTATTATTTGAAGGTTTAGAGTTTGGCACATGCAAAATTACTTGGAACGACAGTAAAATACCGCAAATAGGTAGATATGGTGGACACTCATGGAAGAAAATTGGTTCAAGGAATTTGGATGCACAAGCAGTATTCCCGCTTAGTATAGATATTTTGGCTAGCAAAGGATTCTAAATAGCAAGCATCACATGTTCGAGTATCTATAACAATATAACTTCTATACACATATACCCAAGCATAACTCATTATGTTGTCTTCCTTGTCCAATTTCAACTAATTTGCTCAGGTTTGAAAACAATTAATGGGGCTCACAATCATAGAAGATGTCTAAGATAGTATATTTATATGTGAAATCTCTCTTCCTTCAATATTCTATCATGAATTGTTCAAGTGACCAATACAATGTTTGCTAACCTTCAATAAATTTACCACCTCTACTTCTTAGATGTGAAGTCATTAATCCCCATGCTATAATAATATGAAACATATATAATTTCAGATTTATGATATTCAAATCATTCAACCATTTATTCATAGGATATAAGTGAAGCAGACGAGTAAATGACAAACTACTCCAAAAATATATAAGTGAAGATCAATTAGTAGTTAAATAATTATGTAGCTATGTGAAGACTCTCTCTCATTTAAGAATTTCAGATCTTGGGATTATATTCAAACATCAAGCAAAACAAAACAAAATAAAATGACGCTCCAAGCAAAACACATATCATGTGGTGAATAAAAATATAGCTCCAAGTAAAGTTACCGATAGACGAAGATGAAAGAGGGGATGCCTTCTGGGGCATCCCCAAGCTTAGGTTTTTGGTCATCCTTCAATATTAGCTTGGGGTGCCTTGGGAAACCCCAATCTTAGGCTCTTACCACTCCTTATTCCATAGTCCATCGAATCTTTATCCAAAACTTGAAAACTTCACAACACAAAACTCAACAGAAAACTCGTAAGCTCCATTAGTATAAGAAAATAAATCACCACTTAGGTACTGTTGTAAACTCATTATAAATTCATGTTGGTGTAATATCTACTGTATTCGAACTTCTCTATGGTTCATACCCTCCGATACTACTCATAGATTCATCAAAATAAGCAAACAACACATAGAAAAGAGAATCTGTCAAAAACAAAACAGTCTGTAGTAATCTGTATCAAACGTATACTTATGGAACTCCAAATATTCTACCAAATTAGGAAGTCCTAAGAAATTTGTGTACCAATACAGAGGCAAAAGAATCAGATAAAAAGAACGTTTTGCTGAACTATCAAAACTAATTTACTGGGTGCACAAGTTTCTGATTTTCAGCAGGATCAACACAACTATCACCGTAAGGTATCCTAAAGGTCTTACTTGACACTTTATTGAAACAAAAGCTATAAAACATGATTACTACAGTAGCATAATAATGTGTACACACAAAAATAGTAAATGTAAATATTGGGTCGTCTCCCAACAAGCGATTTTCTTTAATGCCTTTTTAGCTAGGCATGATGATGACAATGATGCTCACAAAAAAGATAAGAATTGAAACATAACGGGAGCATCATGAAGCATATGACTAGCACATTTAAGCCTAACCCACTTCCTATGCATAGGGATTTTGTGAGCAAACAATATATGGGAACAAGAATCAACTTGCATAGGAAGACAGAACAAGTGCAACTTCAAAAATTTCAACACATAGAGAGGAAACTTGATATTATTGCAATATGTAAAAACACATGTTACTCTCTCATAATAATTTTCAGTAGCATCATGAATGAATTCAACAATATAATTATCACATAGTGCATAGATAACTAGTCTCCACATAAGGAAGTTTATTCTTTATGGCATACGTATCACCACAATAATTATCATAAATAGGAGGCATGCTCTCATCATAATAATTTTTCTCAACAAAACTTGGGGGACAAAAAATATCATCTTCATCAAACATAGCTTCCCAAAGCTTGTGTATTTGCATATCATTAGCATCATGGATATTCAAGGAATTCATACTAACAACATTGCAATCATGCTCATCATACAAAGATCTAGTACCAAACATTTTGTAGACTTCTTCTTCTAGCACTAGTAGAAAAAGGGCTATTTGTCCCGGTTCATAAGGGCCTTTAGTCTCGGTTCTGGAACCGGGAGTAAAGGGTCGTTACTAAAGCCTCCCCCTTTAGTCCTGGTTCTTACACGAACCGGGACTAAAGGCCGTCCACGTGGCCGCTGCCTGGAGGTCCACCTTTAGTCCCGGTTGGTAACACCAACCGATACTAAAGGAAATTTTATGATTTTTTTTAAAATTTTCTTTCTTATATTTTTTTGAATTTTTTTTATTATTTTCAAATTTCTGAATTGTTTTAACCTCCAATCTCTAATCACCCTCATCACTGCTCAATTTAACCTCTAATCTCTAATCACCCCTCATCATTCCAAATCATCTAACTTCCCGCACGGCCACCCATCTCACTACTCCGGCCTGAGCACGCTTAACTTCCGGGTTCTATTCTACTTGTTGTTTTCTTGACAATAGTAAGATTTTAATCCTATTAACCCTCAGGAATTTAGCTTGAGCATTAAGTCACACATTTCACTGTTTGAGTTTGAAATTATTGTTCTAAAAAATAATAATTATTTAGTAACACTAATATTTCTTGAATAAGTAGTTTGACCACAGTTTGACCATAGTTTGACCACAGTTTGACCAGATTTGACCAAAATTCAAAAACACTGAAATAATTATTTAGTACCACTAATATTTCCTGAATATGTAGTTTGACCATTATTTAGTACTTCCTATGCTTCAGCGGTCGGAAGGTGCAACCACTGCAACTCGAAGACTTCTTCCTCTTGCGGAGTGCGGCGAACTCCACACGGAACCGACCGAGGCGCTCAACGTGAGGACCAGCGCGCGGCGTGGATGGAGAAGCACCCAGGCGGCCAACCTCTATCCCGCCAAGCTGGGAGGAGCAATCAGGCACCACCTCCCGATGCCCTGCCGAGGCCTCAGGAGCTCCGGCCCCAGGAGTCGCGGTTTGCGTCCCCTCATCGACAACCACCTCAAGGCTGGCTTCACGAGCTCCGGAGGATGACGCTTCAGGAACCTTGTGCAGCGTTGGCGCGACGACACTCGAGCCTCCAGCCTCAAGCAATGCTTGCCTCCCTACGCCCATTCTTGGGGCAAGATCGGTGCTGGCGGCGAGGAAAGGAGCCACGACGACAGGATTCTCGCGAGGCCCCGGAAGGCTAGCCGGACACAATCCACATTCATCGAAGAGAGGCATCTGCCCCGCGAACTCAGCCCTGTTCGAGCAGAGATACAGGAGGCTACCCCCGTGCCGCACGTCGCTTGGTGAGGGGTCACCAGTCAAGACCTCAAGCACTGTCCTCAGTGTTTCGGGTGCATGTTCTGCCTCCTGAAGCCTCATGCGGTCCGAGTCGCCGGTCAGGGCCCACATTGGTCTGGAATGGCGCTGGAGAGGAGCAATGCGATACTGGAGGAACTCCTTCACCATCTGGGGTGCAGTCACACCGAGATCTATCAACCTCCTTAGGCGGTACTAGGCGAAGGAGGGTAGGGGGCTCACGAGTCTCTCGTGGCCCCAGCTGAGATTGGGGATAACAGGCAACGACAAAGGCGAGAGCAGGGGGCTGAGCACTCCGACATCCACATACAACCACCGCGTCCGGAACCCACTCATGGACGGCGGGAGGTCAAAATCGATCCCCGAGGCGGCCGTCTCTGCCAAGCCTGGAAGCTCACGCACCCCAAGCACTACGAGGGGTCGGTCAGGTGCAGCGATAAGAAGTCGTGCAAGAGGGCGACGGAAGGAGCAATGCCCACCATGGCTTCACAAACAAAGGCGAAGACAGCAAGAAGGGTAACGGATTGAGGATCAAGATTCATCATATGGATCTGATAATGGGAGAGCACTGCATTGAAGAAGGCGAAGAAAGAGGGAACCAGGCCAGCCCACAGGGCATCGATGAAGAATCGAACCTCAATGATTATCCTGTCAATGGAGGCATGAGACGCAGGCCAGGCCATCGTCTTTCCGCACTCGTTGAAGCTAGAAGCGAGTGTAGTGCAGACCTCGCCCAGGGCCTCTAGGTTGAACACTAGCGACCGGCCGATGGCGGGCTCGATTGTCGGGGACGAACTTGTCGAGGATAGAGGCTTCTTTCCCTTCTCCTTACTAGTTAGCGCCATGGCAATGGTGGGGGCAGAGCTCAAGTCAGATTGGGAGCGGAAGCAGAGATTCGAGGAAGAAGGGGGAATAGGAAGCACACTGCCAACGAGGAGGAAATAACTGTGTAAGGCGCTGTGGCCGCCTAGCCAGGCGGATATTGGGGCAGCGTGGGGAAGCGGAGACGCCCACGTCCAATCAGTCGCCATGTGTCGACCAAGGCCACAGGCTGTGCGGTCCCGCGGCGCTCCGCACTTTCCCTTTGGCTTCGTTGCTAAGCCAAGTCCGAGCGCGCCTTGGGCCCGGGGGCTACTGTCGGCGTTCTCGGAACGGGGGTCCCCAGACTTGCCTGCCTGCGGCCTGCAGCGTGGCTCAATCGGCGGCCTAGTACGGCCAGTCTTCATCAACGAAACACTCAAGACCCTCGTGAGGGGCCAAGCCTCGTGGGGCGGATGACACAAGGCCTCCTCAGTAGTGGCCTCACCAGGAAGGCTCACGAGGAGGCAGAGAGATCAAGGCAAGGGGTACCTCGCGAGGTGGCCATGATGCAAGCCATGACGATCATGGCCAGGCGACGCTAGGCGGACGCCAGCCAGTGCAATGTCCTCATTTCCTCTTTGGTGCAAAGGGGGCAAGCGCAGGCGCATAGTACCGAGGCATCAGGCAAAGGTTTCCACATCAGTGCAACGAGACCAAGACCAGCGGAGCTATAGGACGGAGGTCACCGTGGAGCCCAAGACGACGTCATCACCAGCACATTTGGCAGGTGAAGACCACCTTTAGTTAGGATAGCTTGTACTAGCTATCCCCCTTCAAAATAGTCGTTGTTGGATCCCTTCCCGCTCAATATTTGTGAAGAGGACCAGGGCCTATATAAATATGGCTAGGCACCACCACAGAGGGGATGGATCGATTCCTTCTCAAGCACACCACCAAGCATAAGAACACCTCTCCTCGCCAGGCTATTCTCCCCCCTGTACTGTTCATCATCAGCCCAACAGGCAATCCACCACCACACACAGGAGTAGGGTATTACACCACAATGGTGTCCCGAACCTGTATAAATCTTGTGTTGTCCATCGATCTAGATTCGATATC
This sequence comes from Triticum aestivum, assembly GCF_018294505.1. NCBI lineage: Eukaryota > Viridiplantae > Streptophyta > Magnoliopsida > Poales > Poaceae > Triticum > Triticum aestivum. The sequence continues at coordinate 284,573,611 of NC_057798.1, forward strand.
GCGGCGAGGCCGAGGGTGTGTTTCGGTAGGGAGAAGATCTTTGTGCGCACCCCAGTGTTTGAACCTTATGAGTTTTGCCAGAACCCGATATCTGATAGGACCCCGTCAGGCTGCGTGACGGCTATGGGCTGTCCTAGGTCAACCTGATCACCCCTAGGGACTTGAGGTTCGGTGCCCTGCAACAAGAAGAACGAACGAAGAACGAGGAAGAAGAAGAACTTGGGTTAAGGAGAAAAGATAAAAGATAAAAAGTGGTAGATGATTTGTTCGATTGTGTGTTGTTCAATCCGTCGTCACCCCATAGGTATAGAAGAGGGTGCTAGACTTCCCATGCAAGGAAAAAGGCTCGGATTCACGTCCAAAACCATAGTCAAATTCTGATGGTTTTGTCTGAACTTTCCAAAACTGTTCGATTTAAAACTGGTTGTGCCTAGCGGGTCTTTTTTGAGGGTGTAAATGACCTCAGATGGAAACGAACCCAAAAGAAGTTTTGACTGTTTCGACGAGACTAACAACTGTCATTTTGAACATCTTTTGATCAGAGGCTATTTTGAGGGGCTAATTTCTCACGCATTGCATCATACATCCATCAACATGTGTCTGATGTCCAGCGTAATATTTTGGTCTCTAGACGGTCTGCATTGTGTTGACTGTAACTTTTGCATACAACCTCTGATTGGAACGAATTTTATATCAAAATTGATGAATTCGATTAGACGAAGACAATTCATGTAGAACATTTTCTCATATGAGGTAGTCTTGGGGGCTTAATCGGCCAAGTCGTACTCTGAATATAAGATCTTAGTACTTTGAGCAGAGTTTTGACATTTGAAATGAGATCAGATGGTGATGACGCAAACTTCAAAGATTTTCACATCGACAATACATAACTTTTTCATGTAGACCACTTCTTCATTTGTAGCCATCTTAATTAAGTTGTTGACCTTAGCAGAATCTGGTGTCAACACCAAGCCATTAATACCGCAGAACTGCCCCACCTGAATGAGATGCTTGACCGTATCCAGAGCATGCCTATCTTGGACAACAAGACTTCGGTTGATGATCAGATTGGACTTAAGGCCTACAACCGGGAAACTTACATCCCGCCCATCACCACCTAGTTGCCACTGTTGATGACTTAACTGACGTGTTGGGCTATGGCGAGGCCACGGACATGGATGAAGATGCCGATGTCCCCACGGAAGACACTTCGCCTCAACACTGGCAGGTGGATTGTGACATCCACCTATGATGAGTACATGGTTGACACCCCTAGATCCCCCCTTGAGGCGTCGACGTAGACGTAGAAGGGGAAACTACGGGGGACCTAGCGGTAATAACGTCACTACCGATGACGGCAACGCAGCAGCCGATAACGCCGATAACCCTTAGTAGGACTTTCAAGCCTCCCCAACACAAAACGACAGTCGCAAAGGAAACACGAGGACTTAGATCCCGATGACCTCTTTGAAGGGGCTCATGACAATTACATGCCGGAGTCCAAGGAAGACGAGCTCCTCGGCATCGAGGACTACATCATCCCCGAAGACCCTTCCAAACAAGAGCACTTCCAACAGCGCCTCATCGCAACTGCTCGAAGCATGAAACACAAGCAGCAACTGCTACTGCAAGCCAACACAGATGCACTAAATGAAAAGTGGGTCGAAATACTCCTGTCCAAACAAAATCTCGAATACCGATCGTACTACCCCGAAATCATACCCACATAAGCGTCTATTGGTGGCGTTCAACGAAGAACTAGTCGACGATGAGCCTGACAGGCCCCCTTGAGGTTGGGACATGCCAATGCGGGAAAACATCGGCACTCGATGTAACGCCCCGAGACCAATGCACCAGATGTCTTCCAGTAATTCATCGTTGTTGCCATGCCATTCGCTTGCGTGTTGCACCTTGCCATGTCATCATGTGCATTTCATTTGCATGTTTTTCAAAACAAGCATTCGTTCGGGTCTCCCAGTTCTCTCCTTTGTCCGTTCTGACCCGAGACACAATCGCACGCGTCCGTGAAACATCCGAGATATTATTTCTAAGTTGCCTACAAATGTTCTCAGAATGAGATGAAAGTTGGCATGCGGTCTTATTACAGTGTAGGTAGACCGCCTGCCAAGTTTCGTCTCATTCGGATCTCGTTTGATAGCATAACCGTTAAAAATAATGCGACATCGTTGCTGTTTTATTCGCCGGACGTTTTGGTCTCCGGAAACTGTTGTTGGGCTGCCTCTCTCTCTCCCTCTTCTCTTCTCTCAGCCAACCCTTCTACATAGCCCACAAGGCCCAACCTACCCCCCTCGCGTCCAGAGCCGTCAGATCGAGATCGGAGGGTCCTAAACCCCCC